>NW_024056289.1:0-82079 GCF_013401445.1 Tripterygium wilfordii | reverse complement strand
ACGTCTCTGACCATTCTTCTACTTCTAACTTCGTTCTTTCATCCTTT
Source organism: Tripterygium wilfordii (assembly GCF_013401445.1). Lineage (NCBI taxonomy): Eukaryota > Viridiplantae > Streptophyta > Magnoliopsida > Celastrales > Celastraceae > Tripterygium > Tripterygium wilfordii. The sequence continues at coordinate 82,032 of NW_024056289.1, read as the reverse complement.
CAATTTCTTCATATTATAACAATCTTTGTTAGGATACACAAAAATATACTACTTGCAATATGGTCATTATTAATTAATTTGAAATGCTCATATATATAATTAAAAGTGTGACTTGCATTCTCCATGTTAATAGGCAAAAAAAAAAAAAAAAAACCCGTTAATTTTATCGCAATCTTAAGTGTCATAAACGTTAATAAGCTTATAAAATTATCTGTCTGTTTGGCAGGGTGAATCTACATATTATACAGTTTTAAGTTTAAATTTCTTTTTCATAACCTTTTCATTAACATTGAAAATTAATCAAATCATTCTACCAAAACCACCCTTGTTTTGTTTTGTCGGTGTTATACTAAGAACAAGTAAGTAGGACAAGCCAGATATGTTGAGCTATAAAAAGTAGAGAAATCCCGTCTGTGGAATGGAATTACTTGTAGTTTCGACCAAATCAAACACATTAATTGGAGCAGCATTGATGACTGCTCCATCTGCTGTCATCCAGCATTTCTTGCTCTTCAATAATGATTGCGCACATGGTGGGTCTGGGTCTGGGTCTGGGTCATATCAAACTTAAGTAGATGGTCCAGTAGCCCAAACAAGCCCGACCTCATCGGCTGCCCAAGTGCCTATAGGGGTACTGATAACGGGCTGTGGATTTTTTTTAAGGCTCGACTTGGGCCAAGGAGGACAATATCCATTCAAAAAAATTCGGCCTTAAGAGTCAAAGCCCACATCTACAAAGAAGCACGGCGAAACCGGGATTTGGATGGTCCAGGTCTCAATTCCTGACTCCGATTATTCCAATCTGTCTTTATTTTGGAGATCGTCTTTGCTTGATAACCATCAATGTGCCGGAATTGATTCGATTATAAATATGCAATGGCTTTGCGAGGGTGAGAGGGAGACTTGGCTTTGCGAGGGTGAGAAGGAGATTTGGTTAGAGCCCGTAAATCATACCGCGTCCTTGACGGAATATTGGATGTGGATAGATAATAGATATTATTTTTTATTTGATTGAGTGGCGATCATGAATTTAAAAATCCCAACACTTGATAATTGCAATGATTTAGGATATTAAAAATCCATGAACATGAATCACGTTGGCAGCTGGCACCATCAACTTTTACTTATCATCCTCCACCGGGGCTCATGTTCCATGTGTAAATAGTTAATTAGTAGCTATAATAAAATTGACAAAACACTAATACACCTCATTTTCCATGAATAAATAGTTAGTAGCTATAATAAAAGTGAAAAGCAGTGATGGTTAATATATAGAGTCCAACGCAGTAAAAGTGTACAACACTACGACGTCCGCTTGCTCCAGAATGGTTTGCCTCTGTAGTTTGGTTTGTTTGGTCAACCATTCTCATACCAGCAGCAGCAGCAGCTTTGATTCTGTTCCACCGGAGAAAAATCCAGGACCACCAGGACACCAGGATTGGCCTATCTTTGGAACATTTTCGATCTTGGATCCGTACCTCATCGGACTTTTGTACAATCTCCGATTGAAGTACGGACCAGTAATTTGGTTAAAACTGGGGTCCATGGAACACCATGGTGGTTCAATCAGCAGCAGCAGCTGCAGAGCTATTCAAGAATCATGACCAAGCATTCTGCGACCGCAAGTGTTTTGTCGCACTCACAGCTCATAATTACAACCAAGGATCACTTGGAGTTTGCCAGTTTGGCCCTCACTGGCGTCCTCCTTCGACGTCTATGCACCATGGAGTTACTAGGCACCAAAAGAATCAACGAGACTGCTCATCTCAGGCGAAAGTGCGTCGACAACTTGATACGAAACATCGAAAGAGGACGCCAGCAGCAGCGCGAGCACGAGGAGAAACAGGGGGAGGTGAATTTGGCTCACTCCTTATTTCTCATGTCGTTTAAATCTGATTGGCAACCTTGTGCTTTCACGCGATCTTTTCAGCTCATCGTCGAAAGGAGGACATGATTTCTTTGTTGCAATGAACGCGTTCATGGAGTGTGCTGTGAAGCCGAATTTGTCAGATTTCCTACCATTCCTGAAACGGCTGGATCCACAGGGGATCATGAAAAATATGGAACAACATTTGGGACGAGCCGGTAAAACATGGTATAAACGGTTTGTTGAGGAAAGGATGGAGGAATACAAATCAGGTAGAGAGAATAAGAAGCAGGATTTCTTGGATGTGCTGCTGGAGAATGGAGGAGATGGAAAAGATAAGATCTCGGTCACAGCCTCGTCATACTTGTACTGGTGAGTAAGTATTGCAGTGGGTTTAAGGGGTTTGGAGCCCCATTCTTATCTGTCTGTCAACCCAGGGCTGACAAAAAAGCAGTCAAGATTTACGCTCACTCAATTATTGATGCAGCGCGAGATTATAAGACGCAGAAAATCAAACACACCAGCAAGAACACACTCTTCTATAATCCTCGCTTCGGCACAAGCAAGAACTATAGGTAAATCAGCTCACGCGTAGGCGGCCGTATTTTATATCATAAACTCAATAATAATTGTTCAACTCAAAAAACAAGCCAAATAAATAGGTCACGTAGGAACTCTAAAAGAAAATACTTAAAGACATATCTGCCCATAGACACTTAATTAAAAAAAAGGAAACAAAACTAAGTAAAACTAATAGTTAAATAATTAAAGCCTGCACGTCCGTATGTTGTTTCTTAGCCACAAAGCTTCCTCCCACGTTGACGATCAAAGGCCTCCATACAATGTAAAGCAAACTCTTCAATCATATCTACATCAATTATCCAAAGGATATACTGAGTTGAGTGGTTTTTGATCACAAAAAAAGGCTCGTTTAAATGAATAAATTGGCCATGTTAAACTTAACGACTGTGTAATTGTTTCAGGAAATGTTTTTCGCTGGGTCGGAGACTACAAGTAGTGTGGTCGAATGGGCAATGACACATCTACTATGCAAGCCGGAATCAATGGAGAGAGTCAAAACAGAGGTCCTGCAAGTTGTTGGACCAAATAGAAAGGTTGAGGAGAAAGACATGGATGAACTGCCATATTTGCAGGCAGTAATCAAGGAAACACTAAGGCTGCATCCTGCAATTCCATTGCTGATTCCACGAAGTTGCAGAGAAGACACCAGTTATATGGGTTATCAAATACCGAAAGATACAGCGGTATTTGTCAATGCATGGGCAATCGGAAGAGACCCGGATTGTTGGGAGGATCCACTGTGTTTCAAGCCGGAGAGATTCTTAGGTTCCAAAATTGATTACAAGGGACAGAATTTTGAGCTGATTCCATTTGGGTCAGGAAGAAGAATATGTGTTGGCATGTCATTAGCTCAACAGGAAATTCAACTCGCTCTGGCATCGTTGCTTCACTGTTTTGACTGGGAGCTCGGCACCAATTTGAGTCCAGAATCAGTGGACATGAGTGAATGGTCAGGGTTGGCTGCGAGAAAATTCATTCCCTTGAAGCTAATACCAAAGAAACGAATCATGTGAAGACAAAAACTATGATTGTCGAGTAATTGCCAATAAAATGATTGTGTGGCCTACCCAACTCTTTATCTGAAGAAAGCTATGATAGCTCAGTAAATCAATGGAACTTTCAAAATCAATGAAATTTATAGGTGATAATAGTAAAGATCCTAGCAGATCCCAGTTATTCCATCAGTATAGTTGGAAAGAGAATTCAAATGAATTCGTAGATTCTACAAATGCATACAACTCAATTACTGAGATAATTTGAATATTAATTGCTGAGATCTCTAGTGAATCTACGGGGACTTGCGGCGTTATGGTGCACACAAAGTCGTTAATTTCAGGCCCCCTTGATCCTTCATTTAGAGTCGTTAATTCCAGTAGCACAAACAAGCCGAATATTTTTTCTTTTAAGGCTCAACTTGGGCCGGGGAGGAATAATCCGTATCGATCGTTGTGCATTATTAGTTGAGGTGATGAACTGATGATTGTCTATTTTTTATAGTGTAAACGGGCTAGTGAAAGCCCATAACAGAAGTAATAAAATCTTGCAAATATAAAAAGAATCCACCATATCTAACACCTTTTACGCCTTAAGGATATAAAGGATATTTCATAAGTATGGATATATATATATATATATGTATATATAGTTATATACAATACCTGTCTACTTTGATTGATCAAACTTCGAAGTAGCCGCGCCATGCATGTGTTTTCGACTGATATCATTGTGACATTGTCTTTACATGAATTATTATTTTTTGGCTGACTCACTCAACAGTTGTTTTACCAAGAAAGGGGAAAATACAAACTAATAATTTGCTTTGAGAATGAAAATGTCAATATAGGGAATAGTTTCCTGATCTTGTCGGTTGAATGAGTGACAGTTTATAATTGAGTACTAAAAGCCAAAGAAATATGGTCACTTGTGATCCTTAGAAAGGGGCGGTGACCCCCTTTGAGAAATTTATATAAAAATTTGTTCTTATTAGCACGTCCTTCTTTAGTTCAGTGGATGAATTGGGCCTTTTAGTAAGCAAAATATGATGTTTTGTAATAATTTTCTGTTTAAAAATAATATAAAACAAAATCCCAATCCATTCTTCATTGTCTCTTCAATCCCTGTTTTATTCTCTACCATTATCCACTTGTTTATAGACTCATAACGCTAGTTTTACCTTTATCTATTGCAATTGTAAATTGAGAGCTTTTTTCTACTAGAAGATTGTGAAGTGATGATTGCGAAAACGGATGAGAGATGAATGACTTAATGATTATATAAATACCTAGTTATGCATATTGAGAGAGAAGTGTAATTATTATGTAATACTATCAAAAAATATAAATATAATTTTCCAATTTTTTTTTAAAAAATACTGTATATTTGAGCCCTATAATTGAGCTATGGAGCAGAGCCCCGGCACACCGCGGACAACAGTTTTTAATAATATCTAACTGACAAACACATGCAGAGTGATCAGGATATACTATTTTTGGTAAGACAATGATAGTTGTAAGTAATAATATATAATACTGCCAAATTACTTTTTGAAAATGAAAACGTCAGATATGGAATAGGATTCCTTATCCTGATATGGTCGTTTGTGATGTTCCAAATATTTGAATTAATATTGAGAGATTGGAGGAAATACAATATTGTCGAAGATGTAGCAAAAACTTAATTGTATAAATACTTGTGCTTCAAGTTCAAGTTTCAGAATAAAAACCCTAATAGGAGCAATAAGAAGTAGCTAGACAAATACATCATGTCTTTCTTTGGTACGTTTTTAATTTAATTATGTTTTCTAACTCAAATTAGTACTGCTAATGCAATGGAGCTCCTGTATTTTCTTAATGGTGCTGCAGAATGCTTGGCCATGGTTGAGGATGGTAAGCTAGAGAATATATGGAGGATCAGGTAAAAAAAACCACATATATATACATATGGTCATTTTCAGTAATAGTTTTATTTTTACTGCTTGTATTACACTTCTAATTAATTTCCTATAATATATATTTTTTATTATATTTTTTTTGAGCCATTGGTTGATTGTCAAAGACTTTGCATGTCCCTGACTTTAGGTCATGGGTTCTAGTCTCTCCTCCTCCTGAATATTCATAAGGAGGTGTGTGGGCTTAGTCTGCCCCTACGTGGTGCCTATTGACACCTGTACTTTCCTAGGCTTGATCTGGTGCCATGTTAGGCTAGTGGGCTTTTACTGTCTATACTTCGGTAGAATAAAAGTTCGGCTCGCTCAGCAGTTGGTTTATGTTTCCAAGAAGGAATATATTCCATGTATAATGTTGGTACAAATTACATGCAGACAAACTCTCATCAGTCATCACCATGATATATACTATGATATTAGTATTTTTAGCATTTGAATAGTATAATACCAACTTGTTATTGAGTATGAAAATGCCAGATATGGAATATATTTCTTATCTTGATTATTGAAAAGAGTAATAATTTATAAGCTTAATATTACTAAATAATTGAGTACTAGAAGCCAAAGAAGCAACATGGTCGCTTGTGATGTTCCAAATATTTGAATCACTATTATTAGCAAATACTTGTATAAGCACTTGTGCTTCAAGTTCAAGCTTCATAACAAAAACCCTAATAGGAGCAATAAGTAGTGGAGACTACACGTACGTACGCTCACAAATACATCATGTCGATCTTTCTTTGGTACGTTTTTAATCTTTCTAATTTGATTATATATGTTTTCTTTCTTCAAATTAATGTTAATGCAATGGAGTTCAAATGCTCAAAACAGATAACATCCGATTTAACAATTTTTTTAGACTAATGAGGACCAACATAATCTCTGACATGCAATATTAATTAGATTCTGTACTACTCAGTTTTTTTTCCCCATAATTAGTAATTTTGTCTATATTTACACTACATTTACATATATACATAGTATTACATCGATCGGTCAAATATAAGGATAGCTAGCTAGTACTGCTCGTCTCTATAAAGTTTTATACGGGGATAGATTGACTTGCATAAATTTACAAAACAAATTTTTTTTAATGGTGCAGAATGCTTGGCCATGGATGAGGATAGTACGCTAGAGACGATGAAGAATGAGGTAAGAACATATATTATGCTTCTAATTTATATGATATGATATTTCTCAATTTCATGTGATAAATAAAACCGAAAAGTATTTTTAATGCCGTAAGTAATTAAATTGTCAAATATTGTACATGTACAGATGAAAGAGCTAGTGAATGGCGTGAAATCGTTTTTGGGTTCAATGGAAGATGGAGATATGAGCATTTCAGCTTATGACACAGCTTGGGTTGCCCTAATACAAGACACCAACCAAACTGGAAGTACTCCACAGTTTCCATGTTGTTTAGATTGGATCGCCCATAATCAATTGTCGGATGGTTCATGGGGTGACCCTCGTTATTTCTTGTTGTGTGATCGGATCCTCAATACGTTAGCTTGCGTTATTGCTCTCAAGACGTGGAATATTCACCCTCACAAATGCCAAAGAGGTAGCTTAGCTAGTCAATATATATATGTTAACACTTACAACTAGTGAAATAGTTTTGCAAATTTTAAGGAATATCATTTTTAATTTGTGGCAATAATTAATTGATAGGAATATCATTTTTGAATGAGAAAATGAGTATGCTGGAGAAGGAGAATGAGGAGCACTTTCTTGGCGGCTTTGAGATTGTTTTCCCTTCCATTCTTGAGATGGCTCGGAAATTAGGCATTCAACTTCCTGATGATCATCATACTTGTTCAGCCTTGCAAAATATCATATTCAAGAGGAACCTGAAACTCACAAGGTATATATATATGCAACATACACCTTGTGAATACTTTAACTAATTAATACGGGATACTAATTAACAATGTATATATATGTGTGTGTGTGTGTGTGTAGGATATCAAAAGAAGGGATATACAATGTGCCCACAACAGTACTCTTCAGCTTGGAAGGACTGCAAGACATGGATTTGGACTGGGAAAAGATTCTGAAGATGCAGAGCAAAGATGGGTCATTCTTGTCCTCCCCATCCTCCACTGCTTATGCATATTTGCAAACTAAAGACCAAAACTGCTTCAAATATCTAAACAAGGTCGTCCAAAGATTCAACGGCGCAGGTAAATCAACTTAATTTCTAACTTTACTGATTCCCTGGTGCATGTAGCTATATATCTAAATTAATTATTTTGTATTATATTGTTGTTGTAAGCCCCGACGATGTATCCAGTGGACTTGTACGAACGATTGTGGACTGTAGATCGCTTGGAGCGCCTAGGAATCACTAGATTTTTCAAGCGAGAGATTGAAGAATATATGAATCATGTCCACAGGTGTGATTGTGATATCATACATACATATATATAGTGATATTTACCTTCTAGCAGAAATTAACTGAATTTTCAATATGTAGGTGTTGGACTGAGGATGGAATATCCTGGTCAAGCAATTTCCGACTTCACGATATTGATGATACATCTATGGGATTCTACTTGCTTAGATTGTATGGTTATGAAGTTTCTCCAGGCAAGACGTGTATATTACATACATATCATAAATTAATTAAGTAATTTTAGACTATATTATTAATTTATAATGGTGATTTAAAATTAGGTTTTGTTTTGATTTGTATGTTTGGCAGATGCATTTGGGTATTCAACGGAAGGGAAGGAATTCAGATGCTATTTAGGACAGTGGAATGAGGCAATCAGTGTAATGTTTAACTTGTACAGGGCTTCCCAAATGTTATTTTCGGGAGAGAAAATTCTACAAGAAGCGAAGAAGTTCGCATCCAAATTCTTGAGCAGAAAACGAGAAGCTAATCGATTCCTTGATAAATGGATTATCCTTAAGGACTTAGCTGGTGAGGTGCGTATTTAACTATTCATTTGATCATATTTACTAAATAAAGTTAAATATTAGAAAATGGGTTGTTCATTGTTTGAACAAGATTGGATTGGCATTGGACGTTCCATGGTACGCAAGCTTGCCTCGAGTACAAGCGAGATTCTATGTGGACCAATATGGGGCTGGAGATGTTGTACATATTGGCAAGACTCTTTTCAGGTAATTAATTATTTATTATTTTAATTCCACACACACACACACACACAAATATATATATATATATATATATTTAATTTAGTTTATTAACATCTATATATGTATATGTATCACAGGGAGCCCTTCATTGACAATGACATGTACCTACATCTTGCAAAGCTTGATTACAACTATTGCCAGTCATTGCATCAAATCGAATGGAACAATATCCAAAAGTACTAACCTATATATATATATATACACATACTTTTCTACATATATATTGACATGAATAGATATAATATTATGCAGGTGGTATGAAGGATTTAAATTAGGAGACTTAGGGGTAAGCACAAGAAGTCTTCTTTGTGCATATTTTATGTGTGCAGCCAGTATTTTTGAGCCAGAAAGGAGGCGAGAGCGACTCGCTTGGGCTAAGACTGCAATTTTGGTGGAAACCATTGCATCTTATTTTGATAAGGCAGACAACTCAACAAAGCAAAGGATGTCCTTTCTTAGGGAATTCCAAAAATGTAAGAGTTCAAGGCAAGACACTAAAGGGATCAGGTGAGTGACCACATTGTTTTAATTATTAATTAATTAAAACTTTGATTTTGTGAAAATATTAAAATTCTAATTTAATTGAAATATAATTTTCAATACTAAAAATTTTAAAACTATTTATTGAAGGTTGGAGACAAACGATACTACACAATTAATACTTATCTGGAAGCTACTTGAAACTCTAGATCAGTTTTCTCTGGATGCATTGGAGGCTTATGATCAGGACATTACTCACCATCTCTATCATTCTGTGAGTTCTTTTGTTCTTTATTACTAGATGTTTACACCAACTTTCGTAATTACATTCCCCCCCCCCCCCCCCCCCTAATTACATGTTGATCACCATTTTATATCAAATTAATTTGTAAGTACATATATATAGTGGGAAAAATGGTTGCTGACATGGCAAGAAGGAGTGGGACGAGGAGAAGAAGCAGAACTAATGGTGCAAACGATAAATCTCATGGCCGGACATAAGGTCTCAGAGGAAAGTTCAAAGCATGGTCCTTTTTACGAACGACTCTTCAACCTTGTTAACAAAATTTGCTGTCAACTATACAATCATCGGCAATCCAAGTACAAGCAAGAAGAGGTAATTAATTACGTTGCTAAATATTTCTAACAACTTAAGTAGGTATGCGAGATATGTATATATATATACATATGTACACATACTGTCCTCCAATAAGACTAATAAACATTTCTGTGAGTTTTTAGACACATGACAATGGTAGAGACCCTGCTATCATCGTAACGTCCGAAATAGAGCAAGACATGCAACAACTTGTGCAGATGGTACTCAATCATCATGATGGCATCAACTTCAATATGAAGCAAGTGTTTCTCTTGGTCACAAAGACCTTCTATTGCAATGGCTTTATTCATCCAAAGATTCTGGATTCCCACATTGCTAAAGTACTCTTTGAGAGAGTTGATTAAACTTTAATTTTAGTCATTATTAATGTAAGCAGTACTCTTGTCTCTCAAGTGTGAGAGAGATTATCCTCCAACAAAATTGAACTCCTTTGATTTGTGTTTTTGAGTCATTTATGTTGGTGTATTTTAAATTGAATGAAATATAATTAAGTATTTAATTTGTTATTTTAATCAGCCTATTAAGTATGTTATCAGGAAGAAAAAAGAAAGTGTGTTTTCTCAAGTTTAATGAGAAACTTAGAATCTCAAATTGAAAAGGAGAGAAGATGTACACCACTTAATAAGGAGGAATAATTGTCTTGTTATGAAAGTTCGGATATGAATCCAACCCGTGGGAACAATGAGAGTGGGGAAATTTACGTTACGAATGTTACAATCTATTAGACTCGTAGTCACTCAAATCTCCTTAAAGGTACTGTTACACTTTAAATATGTCAAGTCATTAGTGAATAATGTCTTAGCAGTCGGGGGACACAAAGAGAAAGCAAATGAAAATAATTAAAAAAATATCGAAGACAAATTGTCCCAAAGAACATCTTAACTAGTGATACATATATGTACAAAATATATGACCGGCTAAATGAAAATATCTACTATCTAGTGTTGAATACGAAATCCTATAAACAAAAATGTAAAAAAAGAAAAAAAAATTGAACCAAGAACGCAGAATACCTAAATATCAATTGTTGAATATGAATAAATATCCATTTTGGTTATTGAAAGATATGACTCGTTTCATATCGGTTATCGAGTTTTTAAATTTCTCAACTCGGTGAATCACTAGTCATTTTTTTATCACGACATGTCACCTAGTCATCAGAAAATGATGCGTGACAGTTGGAGTGTCATTTGGCGTCGCCAGAAGTCCACGTCACATTTTTTTTACACAATCAGCACCATTGACATGTTTTTTTTTTTTTTAAAAAATCAAGTCCAATGTTGATGATCTAAGTTTAAAGGGATAACTGAAATACATGCGATTCAGTGAGAATAGTAAGAAGATAAATTCTCCACCCCATTCATATGATAGACTAGTGCTTCGTTTATTAGGGTGAGATTTAGTTTTAATGAACTTTATACTCTGAAAATTCGAGTGGGATATTATGTGTGTAAGGTATGTGTACATCTTGTATGTCTTCGATCCCGTTCATACGAGAGTTTACAAGTATTCTTTTTTTTAAAGAAAATTTTGAGATATGATCATGTGATTCTCTTTTTGGGAGCTGTGATCCCACGTGAAATACGTATTAGGGTAGCGGTCCGTTAATACATACGCGTTAGTGTGTTGGGTGATGTAATTAAACATGCAACTTGGACTGCTGTTGTGTCTTGACATGGCTGATATTTCGCTAGGGAAGAAAAGAATGAGAAATTATAATTATATGCATGGTTGTCACAATTATTGCAGTTTCAAACATTATCCCTAGTCAGTAGGTCACTGATTGTCTGCACAAAGGCATGGTTATTTGTTCAAGAATACATCGTCAATGATGCATATATACCGTCTATATATACAACAGATTAAGAGCTATTTAGCTCCACACCTCTGCTCTTGAATTCACTCCTTGCTTTGCCTCTTACTTGATATTCTTGCATCATTAATTTCTTTATTCATGGCAGCAAACGCTCAGCCGCAGAGCTTCCGCCCGTCAGCAAATTATCTCCCACCTTTTTGGGGTCATAGTTATTTTGCATCACTTCCCTCAAACGACGCGGTAACCATATAGCTCTTTAGTTAATGGCTTTCCATGCTAGTTTTCTTGTTTGATTTCTTAGACTGTGCTTAATTACTTCAATATGCTCTTTGTGTGCTTGAGGCCATCAGACTAGCTATATAGGTCTCCTCTTTTGTTCTGCAATTTTTGTAGAAAAATAAAGAACACTTCATTGTAGGAATTTGAATCATGTACAAAGCAAATAGAAGAGTTGAAAATCCGAGTGAAAGAAATGCTAACAGACTCTACCAGCAATCCAGTGGAGATAGTCAGACTGATTCATTTGTTATGCCGTCTTGGTTTATCATATCACTTTGAGAGTGAGATTGAAGACCATCTCCAACAATATTTTGACCACACCATGGCGAAGCTTGTTGAGATAAATAACTACAACCTAGAGAAGGTTGCACTTGTATTCCGAGTATTTAGACAATATGGCTACAAAGTGTCTTGTGGTAAGTAAATAAATTAAGCTTAAGCTCTTAATTTCTTCTTAATTATATAGTTACGTTTAACATGTGTTGGTTTAAATGGAGTCTGAATTGATTGTGAACAGATGTTTTCAACATGTACAAGGAAAATAGTACTGGTGAGTTCAAGGAGAGCCTAGTCAATGATGTCAAGGGCATGCTAAGCTTGTACGAGGCTGCCCATTTAAGGATGCATGGGGAGGCTATTTTAGATGAAGCTCTTGCTTACACAACTACTTTCCTCCTTAAGTTGGTCGCAAATCAAAGTGATGACCGCCTCGCCAAACATATACAATATGCCTTGGTGTATCCTTTTCACAAGAGCAGTGAAAGATTGGCTGTGAGGCAGTACATAGATTCTTATGAAGAGGATGAGTCTTGCAATGAGATGCTGCTCAAGTTTGCAAAACTGGATTTTAATCGACTACAGCTCTTGCATCGAAAAGAGCTGACCCATGTCGCAAGGTAAATGTTAATATGGAAGCCAAATAGAATTTGAAAATTAAGATATGTGTTTGACAAAAATATTATATGTTATTTTGTGCAGGTGGTACAAGGAAATTGATTTTACTTCAAATTTTGGTTATGCAAGAGAAAGAATTGCAGAAAACCATTTGTGGCTTCTTGGAACTCACTTTGAGCCACAATACACAAAGTCACGAATATTTGTCAACAAAGTCATAACCCTCGCCACGGTGTTAGATGACATATATGATGTATATGGTTCAATTGAAGAAGTCAGATTATTGACAGATGCAATACAGAGGTATTATTGCCTCGAGTCCCAACTTGTTCCTCAATTAGAGTATTTGCATGCTTGCTTTATATTTTTCTAGTTTTTTCGTGGGTTGAACTAGATTAACATTCCATTTTAATTTTCTAGGTGGGAAATTGGCGCAATTGATCAACTTCCAGACTATATGAAAATGATCTATAGCACTATGTTGGATATTTATCATGGATTTGAGAATGAGCTGAAAAACGAAGCAAGATCTCACTTAGTCTCTTATGCCAAGGATGCCGTACGTGTGATCTCACTGCAGCTTCTTCTACCCAACTCTATATATGCATGCTTAAATTGCTACATGCATACATGTTTTGCTATTCATCTATCTTCACTTCTTGCCTCTTTATTAGATGAAAGAATTGGTGAGAGGCTACCATCTCGAGGCTGAGTGGTTCCATAGACGCTGTGTTCCTCCATTTGACGAATATATGGAAACTGGATTAATCACGATCACGTTTCGTGCATTGCTGGCACCTTCTTTTCTAGGAATCGACAGTGTAGGGGCAGATGCATTTGAATGGCTGAAAAATAGTAAGATTCTTAGAGCTTCACAAGCAATTGGTCGCCTCATGAACGACACAGCAACACGCAAGGTATGATTGTATGACTGCAGTAGTTATTATTACATAAACCATAAAATCCTAACTATCTAGCTAGTAATTAACATGCTTTTGTGTTGCAATAATATCTCTGTAGGTGGAGCAAAAGTTGGGACATTCTGCCTCCAGCTTACAGTGCTATATGAATGAAAATGGCGTCTCTGAGGAAGAAGCAATCAAATATATCAGGGAAGAAGTGATTGAGAGTGCGTGGAAGGATATAAATGAAGAACAGATGAGGCCAAATATCGTCGTCCCAAGGGAGCTTCTGATGCTTGTTGTTAACCTTGCACGCGTAGCACATTCGTTTTATAATGTTAACGACGTATACACAAACACAACATATTCAAAAGAACATGTCAAGACCACCTTCGTTGAGCCATATCCCATATGAGAGGAATAGCAGATGCAAACCAAACCAGACCATCGATAGTAAATATTGCTATTGGCACGAATAAAATGTTTCCCGTGTGTAGATTTATTATCATGCACTGTTGCATGTGTAATGAATTGAGTAAGAAGTAGTTTTCGTATCTGATCCTATTAATGATTTATGTGTCAAAGTTTCGGAAAACTTTCATAACTATAATTTTTTTTTTTTTGAATACAAGGAGAGAGGTAGGGAGGTTCGAATTCAAAGAACTCTATGAGATAGTTTAGTGTCATCTGAACTATTCGTGATTCTAGAATCGTAAGTACTTTTTTACATGCGTGTGAATTAGATAATTTGTTATGTCAAACAAGGAAAATAACCAAACCAAACCAAATACACCAAAAAAGCACTCCCAATCCCAATTTCGGTCGACCTTGAAGCGAGGATCAATCTCCACCTACCCACATCCTTTTTCTCTTGGGCAACCTTAGCAACCTCAACCTCAACATCACCAACAACCAGCCCTGCCACGTCACTCTTCTCTCCTTTCACAATCCTATCCTCCGCTTCCTCGTCCAAATAGTTAGGGTCCCCCTCATCAATCGCCGGTGGTGGCGGCGACAACTCGTTCTCCACCTCATCATCGGGCCCTTCCCAGGTGTACACCGTGGCCTGACTTCGGCGGTGGCCTCCCGATTCCGCCCTTGCCGTCCACCTGATGTCGCTCCATTCGTTGCACGCCCTTGTCCAGGAGCTTCGTTCTTCTCCACGTGTTTGATTGTGTCTGTCAAAGATATCAACAAAATCTTTGATATCTTTGACAAATGAACAAAATCTTTGAATTTGTCAACGATATCAACAATATCTTTGATTTACTTTATTGACATTATTTTTCTTACTTTTCCTTTCTAACGCCTATATAAAGGCATGTTGTACACAATCAACATATAGTGAAATACAGATCCTTTCACTTCTCTAACATGGTATCGGAGCCTTGGTAATCACTATCCCATTTCATATCAGTTTCTCACCTTCAAATTCTATTTCATCTTTCTTGCCTACTGCAGTCCTTTCTTTCGTCATTCCTTGATCTGGTTGTTATTTTTGCACCTGTTTATTGCACTTATGGACAAATCAGATATCTCTCAACCCATCAACATTGTGTTAGATGGGCGTAACTACGTTTTATGGGCACAAGCCATGTGCAGCTTTCTCAAGGGTAGGAGACTTTGGCGATATGTCACTGGTGATTTCATTCTACCTACACAATCCCAAGATGAAGCTGATGATAAGTTTGCTGAACGTTTAGAAACTTGGGATAGCAAAAATCATCAAATCATCACTTGGTTTCGTAATACTTCAGTATCCTCCATCAATCTTCACTTTGGTCGATTTGATACTACCAAAACTCTCTGGGATCATCTTGCTCATCGTTACACTGCCACCGATCTCTCTCATCAATATCAGATAATTCAGAATCTCAATCAGCTACGTCAACAATCCGGACAAACTGTCACTGACTTTCACTCTCAAATGCAGTTTCTCTGGGATCAACTCACTCCTACTGAACCAGTCTGGAAGAATACTGAAGATGCCAAAGCTTTTACCACATATAAAGACCATCGCCGGCTGATTCAATTTCTTATGGCCTTACAAGATATTTTTGAGCCTACTCGTGCAACCTTACTTCATCAGAAGCCATTACCCACTCTTGATCAAGCCCTTGATGATCTTGTTTCTGAAGAAACACGGCTCTCGATCCGTCAACCACGACATCTCGACACAGTACTTGCCACTCCTCAGGTACACCAAACAAAGAAAGCTGACACTTCTTCAAAGTGTCGATATTGTCATCTATCTGGTCATATGATACTTACATGTCCAACTCGCAAATGTCGCATATGTCGCAAAATTGGACCAAGACACTATGAACAAGATTGTCCCAGCAAAGGTGGATCAACTCAGGGCACTCATTCCAGAACACATCTTTCCGCTGCCACAACTGATCATACTGCACAGGAGAGTCCTGAACATGTACCCACAACCACTCAATTGACCAGTGATCTTGAGTCACTACTTCGTCAATTCCTTTCTAACTCTGGTAACCATTCTATTTCAGCATCCACCACTGTGTCAGGTAAATCATCATCATGGTTCTTTGACTCAGCATGTTGCAATCATATGACTGCTGACTCTACTCTTTTCACTTCCACACACTCTTCTTCGCATTTGCCATCTATACAAACTGCCAATGGTTCAAGGATAAAAGCTAGTCATATTGGGCACATATCTACTCCAAACCTATCAGTGTCCAATACATTTCTTATTCCACAACTCACTTTGAACCTGTTATCCGTTGGTCAGTTATGTGAACTTGGTCTTAATATTCTATTTACTCCTTCTGGCTGTTCTGTACAGGATCCGAAGACGGGACAGACGCTTGGGACAGGCCGTAAAGTTGGGCGACTATATGAGCTCATCTCTTTGCACCCCTTGCATCCTACTCTCCCGTGTCATGAGTTCGCTGCATCCACAGTTCCAGCTTCCTCTTTGAGTCTCTGGCATTCTCGATTGGGTCATGCTTCTGTTAGTCGTATTCAGTCTCTTGTTTCTCATGGTCATTTGGGAATTGTTTCTAATAATCATTTTGATTGTTTAACTTGTCCTCTAGCTAAACAATCTGCTTTATCGTTCAATAATAGTGATTCTGTTTCTCATGCACCTTTTGACCTTGTGCACTCTGACATTTGGGGACCTTCTCCTACTGCTTCTATGGGGGGATCCAAATATTTTGTAATTTTTGTCGATGATTACTCTCGTTTTACATGGATCTATCTCATGAAAACTCGTTCCGAATTTACTACAATCTATCATGAATTTTCTCAGATGATTAAAACTCAGTTTTCATGTCCTATTAAAACTTTTCGCACTGATAATGCCATGGAATATAAGGATTCTAAATTCTTAACCATTTTACATGACCATGGCACTATTTGTCAGCGTTCTTGTCCAGGTACTTCCCAACAAAATGGAAGAGCCGAACGTAAACATCGACACATATTAGATACTGTTCGGGCTCTCCTTATCTCTGCCTCTTGTCCTGCACGTTTTTGGGGTGAAGCAGCTCTCACTGCTGTGTTTACCATCAATCGGATTCCTTCATCAGTCATTGGTAATCAATCGCCTTATGAACGTCTTTATGGGTCTGTTCCTAACTACAATTTACTCAAAGTATTTGGATGTGTTTGTTTTGTTCTCCTTCAACCACATGAACACACTAAATTAGAACCTCGTACTCGTCTTTGCTGTTTTCTTGGGTATGGGATAGAACATAAAGGTTATAGATGTTGGGATCCTATCTCCAAACGACTTCGCATTTCTCGTCATGTCGTATTTCTGGAAAACACTTTGTTCTCCTCAGTATCACATTTTTTATCTCTTCCTTCTCCCACTAACATGGTTGATCTATTTCCTGATGAACCATCTCCCTCTGAGTCTCATATAGGTGACACTCAAATTACTTTGCCTGCTCCTGAACTGTCTTCCTTGTCTGATGGATCTACTGCAGACACTACCAGTTCCCCTACTCTTCGACGCTCTACCCGGGTAAGAGAACTTCCTATTAAACTTCGTGATTTTCAGTGTTTTGCCACTACTCTTACCTTATATGAGCCTCAGTTCTATTCGGAGGCCAAATCTAATCCTGTTTGGCAACAAGCTATGTCTGAAGAATTGCAGGCACTTGAGCAATCTCATACTTGGGATCTTGTTTCTCTCCCACCAGATAAGTCTGCTATTGGTTGCAAATGGGTTTACAAAATAAAAACCAAGTCTGATGGTTCTATTGAGCGATACAAAGCCCGTCTTGTTGCTAAAGGCTTTACTCAGGAGTATGGCATTGATTATGAAGAGACATTTGCTCCAGTTGCTCGTCTTACTTCAGTACGCAGTCTGTTAGCTATTGCTGCTGCTAGAGGCTGGACATTGTCACAGATGGATGTGAAGAATGCCTTCCTCAATGGTGATCTTGCTGAATAAGTCTATATGAAACCTCCTCCTGGCTATTCACATCCCCCTAATACAGTCTGTCGCCTTCGTCGTGCCTTATATGGCCTCAAACAAGCTCCACGCGCATGGTTTGCCAAGTTTAGCTCTACTATTCAACAACGTGGTTTTCAATCCAGTTCTTATGACTCAGCATTCTTTGTTCGTCCGACAGCCTTAGGCTGTGTTTTTCTACTAATTTATGTCGATGACATGATTATTACAGGAGATGATTATTCTGGTATCACTGATCTTAAGGAATATCTTCAACAACAATTTGAGATGAAGGATCTTGGTTCTCTAAGTTACTTTCTTGGCCTTGAAGTACTCTCGGACACTACCGGGTACTATTTATCTCAGGCTAAGTATGCTTCTGATTTACTTGCTCGGGCTGGTCTCACAGATAGTAAGATTACTTCTACTCCACTGGAACCTAATATCAAGCTTAAACCTTCTGATGGTACTCCTCTCAGTGATATCACCCTCTATCGACAATTGGTTGGTAGTCTCGTATATCTTACTGTCACCCGCCCTGATATAGCCTATGCTGTACATGTTGTTAGTCAATTCATGTCAGCTCCTCGCTCTTCCCACTATGAAGCAGTCATTCATATATTGCGTTATATCAAAGCAACTCTTTATTATGGCCTTCATTTTTCTGCTGCTTCCTCACTTGAGTTGCGCGCCTACTCTGACTCTGATTGGGCTGGTGATCCCACTGATAGACGATCAACCACTGGCTTTTGCATCTTGTTAGGGGATTCTCTCATTTCTTGGCGAAGCAAGAAGCAGACTTCAGTTGCTCGTTCGAGCACGGAGGCTGAATATCGTGCACTTGCTACTACCACTCAAGAAATTGTTTGGCTTCGTTGGCTTCTTGGAGATATGGGAGTTCAATCTCCCAGTCCTACACCTCTATTTTGTGATAATAGAAGTGCAATCCACATTGCTCACAATGATGTTTACCATGAGCGTACCAAACACATTGAGATTGATTGTCATTTTACTCGTCAGCATGTCACACAGGGAACTATTCAACTCTGCTCAATATCTACTCTTGACCAACCTGCTGATCTCTTCACCAAGCCACTCCTGCCAGGTCGTTTCAGAGACTTAGTTTCCAAACTCAAGCTTACTTCTACTGCACCAACTTGAGTTTGAGGGGGGATGTCAAAGATATCAACAAAATCTTTGATATCTTTGACAAATGAACAAAATCTTTGAATTTGTCAAAGATATCTACAAAATATCAATGATATCTTTGACAAATGAACAAAATCTTTGAATTTGTCAAAAATATCAACAATATCTTTGATTTACTTTATTGACATTATTTTTCTTACTTTTCCTTTCTAACGCCTATATAAAGGCATGTTGTACACAATCAACATATAGTGAAATACAGATCCTTTCACTTCTCTAACAGTGTCGATGTTGTGAGTGTGTAGCTCCAGCTTCTCTACCTTCTTCTTGCCTTCCTCGTCCCGGCTTACCGCCCGGATCGTCACCGACCGCGTCCTTCGAGTCGTCGATTGGGTTCATTTTCTCTTGATCGTCAATTAACAACTCTGATAGCTGTGACTAGTGTGCTGTTGGTTTCTATCACAACGAATTGCATTGGATGGGGTTAGTGGTGGTGTTCTATATAATGCCAGTGGTGATAATAGAATTCGGTACCAGAAAATGTTGGAAGGACACATAAAGAGCGCACTAGAAAATTCATCGTAACTTTCTGGTACGTCTCAGAAGCAATCCTAGAATTGGCTCAATATTTGGTCATTGTTCGGTGTTGCGCCCAAATAACATGACTTCAAGTACATTATCGAATTGGACTAAGCCCGATTTCTTTGGGTTAAAATTTATTAAAGCCCAATTCAACAAAGCCAACACTTGGGTGGGATTTTAATACAAATGAAGACATCACAATGCAATTAAAGCCATGGATGAGAGTGAAAAGCATATATATATATATATATATATTGAGCCATCAGCTCATGCTTTCCAACTTAAAAGATTGACAATCCTTTCTCCGTAAAGAAGAGACCAGAAGGACCCCCCATTAGGCAGCAATGCCAAATTCACAGGACCTTGAGCACCTTCTTCAATAGTTAGTTTTAATGGATAAAAGGACCTATCAGTCTCCACAGGTCCAGGACAGACGCAGTTGATACAAAAATTAGTTGGATACTTGTTGGCCAAAATTCTTGTGTAGGCATTCGGAGCTGCTTTGGATATTTTAGCTGCAGACGGTCTAACTGGCCAGTCATTGATTTCTAGTACACCGTTCTCAAAATCCTTAAGAATTAAACACCCTCAATACATCTTCCACTTTTTCTTCTGTAAGGTTTTCAACGTCTCTGAATATTTCTAGAGCCCAAGTGTTTGTCATATACTGTGACAATTAAGACCGATCAACACGAGAAAAAGAAAATAAATGAAAAATAATAAAACTCAGGAAACAAAGCAAGTGAATATATATTAATAAAGAAGCTTTACTTGTAGCATGCCTCCCATGGAAGAAACATTAACAATCCTTGGTGAATCAGATAGCTGGAGAAGGGGAATGTGTGCCTCAACCATTATTTTCGAACCATAATGGTTGGTATCGATGCATTCTTGAGCCAACTGATCATAAATTTCAATTATTTTACTCTAATCTACATACAGAGGAGCATCCGGTGACTGCGAAATAAATTAACTTCGTAATTACCAGATATATACGTACGCCTCTCAAGTCTCATCCCTTGTTTAAATTATAATTTATTTTAATTACCTCGCTAGAAAACGAAGTAGGATTACCAACGATCGTAGATCCACCACAATATGCATTGTTCACCTCTACATATATATATATCGAGTGTAACTATTAATTTAATGAAGGTAAGTCAGGGGATGGTAATGAGTAGAACTAAACCAACTGATACCATTGAATTAATGCTACAATGTTGGCGCTCTTTAGTATGATTAATTTGTATTAATCTCAATTAAACAAAGCCCAATGTTGGCGCTCTTTCATGGTATAAAGAAATGCAAACTAAGGCCCATACGCACCCAATCAATAGTCAATACTGCTATCTGCAGCACGAATAAAGTGCTTTTTTGTTAACGACAAATCAGGTGTGAGAGTACGCGTACCTTATTCGTTTTACAATGTTAACGACAAATACACAAACACAACATATTCCAAGCAATATGTCGAGACCACCTTCATTGAGCCATTTCCCATATAAGAGGAAGTGCTAGCGTATGCAAACCAAACCATCGATAGTCAATACTTCTATCTCCAGCACAAATGAACTGTCTCTTTGTGTGTCGATTTGTTGTCCCTAAAGACTGCAGTGTAGGATTTGTAATGATTTGGGTCAGATAAGTTGTTCTTTAATTCTATGTGAATGGCATCTCAGTTGCATGCACTTTAAATTATAGCCACACACGAATAGTACGAGGAGTAGTGCTGCTGTTCTGGAAGTGGTAAAATCTTTGGGGTGTGTGGGCCCAAATAACATGATTTGAAACCTATTTTATCGTAATGGACTTAGCTTGATTTATGGGCCTTCAATTGGGTCTTTAATGGGAGGATATGGACGCCCATTCAATGGAATGGATTAGGGCTTGGTACCTGGAAGGCTGGAACTCCAGAGGGCTGTATTGAGTTTGAGTCCATTGCTTGCTTACAAGGTACTTCGAGGGTTCGGGTCCATGGGTCACTCTAAGGTCTATACAATCTTTGTTCCATTATTGCCACCAAAAAGCTGATTAAGGTTCAAAGAAAGATGCCGGAATTGATGTTTTCAGTCTATCAAAAAAATTAATAATACAACAAAATTGAAAAAAAAAAATTTGAGTGAAATATATTTTCCATAAATGTTCAACACTCCAACTTGCCATGTAACTCCTCTGTAAGGCTAGTAGTCTTTTAATATATTAGAATAAAATTATCGCTATTATTATTGATTCCATTGTTACCATCTATGCATTGTCTGTACATGATTTATTATTTATTTATTTTTGTTATTTCTGGCTCAAAAGTTGGTTTATGCTTCCAAGAAGGGATATATTCCATGTATAATGTTGGTCCAAAACTACAAATTATATGCAGACAAACACTCTCATCACCATGATAGTACTATTTTTAACATTTGAATAATATAATACCAACTTGTTTTATCGAGTATGAAGACGTCAGATATGGAATATATTCCTTATCTTGATTATTGAAAGACTAATAATTTATAAGCTTAATTACTGAATAATTGAGTATTAGAAGCTAAAGAAGTAGCTAAGAATATGGTTGTTTGTTGATCCTTTTCCAAATCTGGCATATATTGATATATATATCTTGGCCGACTTCGGACCGGATAAGGATTGCGTCATTGGCGGACAAACAACAATAGGAGCACATGGACTACAGCCCATTCGACGGAATGGATTAGGAATGTTGGAACTCTAGAAGACCATAGCCCCGTTTGGCAAAGCAGTATGACAAGCATTTATGTTTGTATCTAGTATAAATGTTTTGTGCATGCCAAACGACCATTTTCGGACACATAATCCGAGACAATTCTGGAGCAATATTATGCTACTTTTGGAATGCTCCTCTTGGGGACAATTTTGGTAGCAATTTCATTTCCTTCCCATATTGTCCTCACTCTTTTAGTGTTATCCCCCTAATACCCTCAAACCAATATCGCACTAATTAATTAATTAATTATCTTTATTTTATAAATTAATTAATAATATTTATTTTACAATTAACTAATTATATTTATTTTATTTTAATTAATTATATTTATTTTTATAACTAATAATATTTATTTTATTTAATTAATTATATTTATTTTGTAAATTAATTATTATTTATTTTTACATTTATATGTATCTGTAACAACTAAAATCCATAAAACCCTTGCACGTAATTTGTCACAAAATGTTACCAGCAAAAGTTCAACCAAACAATATCAAGCATTCATGCAACATATCTGCTACTAAAATTGTCCAGCATTTCTGCTACCATCATTTCTACCGGCATATCTACTACTTTGAAAATTGTTTACCAAACTAGGCCCATATTAAAGAGCTAATACTTAATAGAAGTCGTGGTAAAATCAAATTGTGTCAATTTAATTACTAAAAGCTTAATTTGAGTCAATTTAATCAACCGGGCATAATTTGTTAATTTCGGTGGTCAATCTACTGAAGTGACAGGTCGACCGTTAAACTAATATTAAATAAAATTAATATTAAATATTGACAATGTGGTAGAATTATACCACCCTCACTATTCTCACTTGTTAAGACATAAGAGACTATTAAAACAATTACTAGAGAGTCCATACTTTATATATTCACAATGGAGATGGTCGTCCATACCTTATATACTCAAACATCCTCTCGTCTCCCATATTTAATCAATAAGTATTTTTTTTTTGTTCGCACACAACAATGAAAAATTGACCAGTTAAATGAGTTGATGTGTTTCGACAATATTGTCTTCACATGAATATATTTAATAAATCAGGTAGATATTATTATTATTATTTTCCATTGTCACCATTTATGCATTGTCTGTACATGAATTTTTTAATGGCCGGCTAAACAGTTTATTTATGCTTCCAAAAAGGAGTATATTCCATGTATAATGTTCGTACAAATTATATGCAGACAAACACTCTCATCACCATGATACTATGAAATTACTATTTTTAACATTTTGAATAGTATAATACCAACTTGTTATTGAGCATGAAAACGTCAGATATGGAATATATTCCTTATCTTGATTATTGAAAGACTAATAATTTATAAGTTTAGTTACTGAATAATTGAGTACTAGAAACCAAAGAAGTAATATGGTCGCTTGTGATGTTCCAAATATTTGAATCACTATTATTAAGGTTTGAAAACTCTATATATTCCTAATAATTTCTTTCATAACTGATCATAACAATATTAAGTTATTTAATTACATTGACTTTCATTATTACGTTGTCTAATTACATGTTATGGTTGATTATGGTTGAATTTGTTAGGGATACATGACACTCCCGTATTAGGTTTGAGGAATTACAATATGGTCGAAAATCTAGCAAAAACTTTTATAAGTTTTTAATAGGATGATGCTTGAGATCCCCAAAAAGTGATCACAAAAGACCCCCCATTTAATGTGAAGTGGATCCTACATGTGTGTTTTTAATCAATGACTATTTTAATGTCACATAGATTTAGGGGACTTTTGGGGGTCTCTAGCAATGTACCTTTTAATAATATCTAATCGACAAACACATGCAGACAGTGATCACGATATACATAGTTCTAAGTAATAATATATAATACTGCCAAATTATTTTTTGAGAATGAAAACGTCAGATATGGAATAGATTCCTTATCCTGATATGGTCGTTTGTGATGTTCCAAATATTTGAATTAATATTGAGAGATTGGAGGAAATACAATATGGTCGAAGATGTAGCAAAAACTTAATTGTATAAATACTTGTGCTTCAAGTTCAAGCTTCAGAACAAAAACCTTAATAGGAGCAATAAGAAGTAGCTAGACAAATACATCATGTCTTTCTTTGGTACGTTTTTAATTTAATTATGTTTTCTAACTCAAATTAGTACTGCTAATGCAATGGAGCTCCTGTATTTTCTTAATGGTGCTGCAGAATGCTTGGCCATGGTTGAGGATGGTAAGCTAGAGAATATGGAGGATCAGGTAAAAAAAGCCTAATAGATAATATATATATATATGGTCATTTTCAGTAATAATTTTATTTTTACTGCTTGTATTACACTTCTAATGAATTTCCTATAATATTTTTTTTATTACATGTGATAAGTAAAACCGAAATAAGTTTAATTCCATTTATAATTAAATTGTCAAATATTGTACATGTCCAGATTAAAGAGCAAGTGAATCGCGTGAAATCGTTTTTGGGTTCAATGGAAGATGGAGATATGAGTATTTCAGCTTATGACACAGCTTGGATTGCCCTAATACCAGACTCAAACCATACTGGAACTCCACAGTTTCCATCTTGTTTAGACTGGATCACCCAAAATCAATTGTCGGATGGTTCATGGGGTGATCCTCGTTATTTCTTGTCGTATGATCGGATCCTCAATAGCTTAGCTTGCGTTATTGCTCTCAAGACATGGAACATTCACCCTGACAAATGCCA
Organism: Tripterygium wilfordii; assembly: GCF_013401445.1. NCBI lineage: Eukaryota > Viridiplantae > Streptophyta > Magnoliopsida > Celastrales > Celastraceae > Tripterygium > Tripterygium wilfordii. Next base: position 56,863 of record NW_024056289.1, on the reverse strand, counting down.
AAGAGGTAGCTTAGCTAGTCAATATATATATATATGTTAGCACTGACAACTAGTGAAATAATAGTACAAATTTTAAGTTGGTTAGCCTAAATATATATATATATATATATATATGTATAATTGATTGATATTAATTTACTTAATTTGTGTGGCAATAAATAATTAATAGGAATATCGTTTTTGAATGAGAAAATGAGTATGCTGGAAAAGGAGAATGAGGAGCACTTTCTTGGAGGCTTTGAGATTGTTTTCCCTTCCATTCTAGATATGGCTCGAAGATTAGACATTCAACTTCCTGATGATAATATTTGTTCAGCTTTGCAAGACATCATATTCAAGAGAAACCTCAAACTCACAAGGTATTTAATTATATAAGTAATATTACTCTTCTGAATTAATATACTTAGCCCCCAATATATATGGGATACTAATTTATCATATATGCACGTGTTATTTTATGCAATATATGTAGGATATCAAAAGAAGGGATACACAATGTGCCCACAACAGTACTCTTCAGCTTGGAAGGACTACAAGACATGGATTTGGACTGGGAAAAGATTCTGAAGATGCAGAGCAAAGATGGGTCATTCTTGTCCTCCCCATCCTCCACTGCTTATGCATATTTGCAAACTAAAGACCAAAACTGCTTCAAATATGTAAACAAGGTCGTCCAAAGATTCAACGGTGCAGGTAAATCAACTTAATTTCTAACTTTACTGATTCCCCGGTGCATGTACCTATATAAATTAACTATTTTGTATCATATTGTTGTTGTAAGCCCCGACGATGTATCCTGTGGACTTGTACGAACGACTGTGGACTGTAGATCGCTTGGAGCGCCTAGGAATCACTAGATTTTTCAAGCAAGAGATTGAAGAATATATGAATCATGTCCACAGGTGTGATTATGATATCATACATATATATATTAAGATAGTAATTACCTCTCGAAGAATTAACTGAATTTTCAATATTTAGGTGTTGGACTGAGGATGGAATATCCTGGTCAAGCAATTTCCGACTTCACGATATTGATGATACATCTATGGGATTCTACTTGCTTAGATTGTATGGTTATGAAGTTTCTCCAGGCAAGACGTGTATATTACATACATATCATAAATTAATTAAGTAATTTTAGACTATATTATTAATTTATAATGGTGATTTAAAATTAGGTTTTGTTTTGATTTGTATGTTTGGCAGATGCATTTGGGTATTCAACGGAAGGGAAGGAATTCAGATGCTATTTAGGACAGTGGAATGAGGCAATCAGTGTAATGTTTAACTTGTACAGGGCTTCCCAAATGTTATTTCCGGGAGAGAAAATTCTACAAGAAGCGAACAAGTTTGCATCCAAATTCTTGAGCGGAAACGAGAAGCTAGTCGATTCATTGATAAATGGGTTATACCCAAAGACTTAGCTGGTGAGGTGCGTATTTAAGTATTCACATGAGATGATCAAATATAGGGTTGGCCCTCAGACCCGATTTATGCAAGAACATTGACCGCGTCCGACGGGCCAGGACGAGTGGGCCTGAGAAAAGTGACTGTTTACTATAAAAAAAAAAAAAACCCTCAAATGTTGATTATTTATCATTTGAAGCAGATTGGGTTGGCATTGGACGTTCCATGGTACGGATGCTTGCCTCGAGTACAAGCGAGATTCTATGTGGACCAATATGGGGCTGGAGATGTTGTACATATTGGCAAGACCCTTTTCAGGTAATTAATTAATTATTTATTTTTCTATCCCATTTTAATTCCACATATATATATATACAATTTAATTTAATTTAATTAGTTTATTAACATCTATATATATATATATATATATAACAGGGAGCCCTTCATTGACAACGACATGTACCTACATCTTGCAAAGCTGGATTACAACCGTTGCCAATCGTTGCATCAGATCGAATGGAACAATATCCAAAAGTACTAAACCTTAATATATATATAGATCCCTCACTGTATCTATAATTTTCTACATATTGACATGAATAGATATAATAAATATTATACAGGTGGTACGAAGGATTTAAATTAGGAGATTTTGGGGTAAGCACACGAGATCTTCTTTGCTTATATTTTATGTGTGCAGCCAGTATTTTTGAGCCGGAAAATAAGAGAGAGCGACTCGCTTGGGCGAAAACTGTAATTCTGGTAGAAACTATTTCATCTTATTTTGATAAAACAGAGAACTCAACAAAGCAGAGGATGTCCTTTGTTAGCGAATTCCAAAAATCTAAGAGTTCAAGACAAGACACTAAAGGGAGGTGAGTAACCACAATTAATGTTTTAACTATTATTTTTAGATTGAGATTATTAATTAACTAAAATTTTATTCAAGAAAACAAAATTAAAATTCTACTTTAATTGAAATACAATTTTCAATACTAAAAATTTTAAACTATTTATTGAAGATTGGAGACAAACGATACCACACAATTGATACTTATCCGGAAGCTACTTGAAACCCTAAATCAGTTTTCTCTGGATGCATTGGAGGCTTATGATCAAGACATTACTCACCATCTCTATCACTCTGTGAGTTCTTTTATTCTCTATTACCAGATTTTATTTGATTTTTGTGGATAAGTTGCAGATCTTATTGAAGAGAGAACAAAGCAGATACAAATACAAACAGAAATAGAAACAGAAACTAAGGGACATGACAAGCGATGGCCGACTATAACAAAAGAAACTAAGCGTTTGCCCGTTTGAGGTGTTCAAGGGTGTTAAGAAGGATTGGGTTCGTCCCGAACACCTCCCAACCCTTGACTGTTTCAGGCGATCAGGACTATTGGGACAAAACCTCTCTACATCCCAGAATTTACTAAAATACCTACCCCTTTTGGCAGTGCAATGCAGTGCAGACATTGGCTCTTTAAATAGTCTAATAAAGGGCATTTTTGGAATATAATACATAAAAACTTTAATGAACACCTCCTAACACCCCTTCAAAAAGAACAAAGGTTATATTTAAAAATCCCAACACCCCTAAACACCTCAAACGGGCAAGCCCTAAGAGACACTAACTTTCGTAATTAATTACATCTTGATCAATTGCCATTTTATATCAAATTAATTAATTGAACTTACATAGTAATAATAATAATTATTATTATTCGTATTCGTATTCGTATTAGTATTAGTATTAGTATTAATAGTAGTAATTAACGTTAACGTGAGAGTACTGGACTCGAACTGTATTTCTAGTTCAAGTCTGAATTAAAACCTATATAACTTGTTGAACATATTAAGGTCTCAAAAAGCATATAGTTGAAAAAGAAAATCGAGAAACTATCTAAGAAGTTGGTTAAATATTTTTTTATGTAGTGGGAAAAATGGATGCTGGCATGGCAAGAAGAAGGAGAGGGACGGGGAGAAGAAGCAGAACTTTTGGTGCAAACGACAAATCTCATGGCTGGACATCAGGTCTCCGAGGAAAGTTCAAAGCATGGTGCTTTTTGCGAACCACTCTTCAACCTCGTTAACAAAATTTGCTGTCAACTACACAATCATCGGCAATCCAAGTACAAGCAAGAAGAGGTAATTAATTAACCAAGTTGCTAAATATTCTAATAACTTGGGTAGGTAGGTATGCTATATGTATTTTCCTCCTCCAATAATACTAATAAACATTTCTATAACTCCATCTTTAGACACAGGGCAATGGTGGAGCCACTGATATCATCATAATGCCCCTATTGGAGGATATTGTGTGATTAGATTAGATTAGATTAGTTGATTCTATGTCAATAATTGCGGCTGATTATTGTGTGATTAGATTAGTTGGTTATGTCAATAATTTCGGCTGATATGTCAACAATTCGGCTGATATGTCCATAATTTCGGCTGATTAGATTAATTGATTCTATGTCAATATTTTCGGCTGTGTCAATATTTTCGGCTGATTCTATGGCATAATTCTAGTGCTTATATATGTAAGCAATATGAGTTCATGAATAATAAGAATGAAAAGCTTTCTGTCTCTGCATCTTTATTTTCTACATGGTATCAGAGGAAGTTCGTCCTCATAAATCTGCTTCTATTTGTTTTGTCTAAAAATGGCAGAAATCATTCCTGTTATTTCAAAAGCAGAATCATCTGCTGTTGTTGTTTCTAATCCTTTTGAGACCAATTCAAATCTTCGTCTAAGTTCGAGTCTTTTAAATGAATTTAATTACCTCCCTTGGTCAAGAACTGTTTCTTTGGCCCTTGGAGGGAGATCCAAGCTTGGATTTATCAATAAGGATACTGTTGTTCCGAATGATAAATCACTCGAGTATGAAACTTGGCTTGCCACAGATCAGATGGTGCGATCTTGGCTATTGAATTCGATGGAAATACATTTAGCTGAAATCTTCAGCTATGCCGACTCTGCTGCAGACATGTGGGAAGCCATCAAAGAGATGTATGGCAACCAAAATAATGCTGCCCGTGTGTTCCAACTTCAAAGAGACATAGCTTGTCTTCACCAAGAAGGTAAATCTTTTGTTCAATTTCTTGGTAATCTAAAAAGCATGTGGAATGAATTGGCAGTGTACAGACCACATACTACAGATTCAGCAACCTTGCTGAAAAGGGCTGAGGAGGATAAGATTTTTCAATTATTGGCCAATCTAGCACCAGAATATGAAGATCTTCGCAGTCGTATTCTAATGAATCATGAGTTACCATCTCTCGCAAGTGTGTGTTCTACCATTCAGCGGGAAGAAGTTCGTAGAAAAGTTATGAATGTCAACATCAAATCTGATTTGTCTGAAACTCGGGCATATGTCGCTCATGTTAGGCAAACTGAAGAGAAGGGGTACAAAGGAAGACGACCAGACTTGAAGTGTACTCATTGCAACAATTCAGGCCACACAAAAGATAGATGTTGGGTTCTACATCCTGAATTGAAACCAAGATTTTCAAAAGATAATAAGGGTACTCCAAGACGTTCACAATCATCAGGATACAAGGCCAATCATGTGACTACGTCTACTTCAGATGAATTGTCAAGGTTTACATCTAGCCCTGTTACTCTTATAAATGAATTTGCATCTTACCTTCAGGCTAAACAAGGTGCTCAAGAGAAGAATGAACCTGAAAAATCACAATCATATGCCTTGCTCGGAAAGTTTGCGGGTTTTTTGGCTGAGAATAAGTCTGTCTCTACCAAAGACATATCAGGTATTTTGAATGCTTTTTCCAATGCTCTAACTGTTAGTAAAGTACATAATTGTTGGGTTATAGATTCAGGTGCTACTGATCATGTGACTAATAGTCCAAACAATCTATTTGACTTTGAAACATTATTTCCTCCATCTCTAATATCTGTAGCCAATGGTAACGATGCAACTGTGGTTGGACGAGGAAAAGTAAAATTGCTCTCTAAAAATGTGGCATCATCAGCTCTTTACGTCCCTTCTTTTCCCTTTCAACTTCTTTCAGTTGGAAAGCTTGTAACTGCCTTAAATTGTTGTGCTATTTTTTCTCCTCACAAAGTTGTTTTTCAGGATCTTATCACCAAGAAGACGATTGGTGAAGGGTTTTTTCTATCAAGGGCTTTATTACCTTTCCAATGATGTTCCCACGTCTCGGGGTTTTCATGTAAACGCTTATTCATCTTCAAATCAATCGTTATGGCATCAACGCTTAGCTCATCCTTCAGAGCCCATTCTATCCAAGATTTTTCCAAATCTGCATAAATCTTCAATAAGTTGTGATGTATGTCACCTGTCAAAATCTACTAGACTATCATTTCCGTCTTCTGATTCTCATTCCAATAAAATATTTGATTTAGTGCATTCCGATGTTTGGGGTCCAACTCTTGAATCTTTTGATGGCTACAAATATTTTGTTACTTTTTGTTGACGACTACTCTCGATTTACTTGGCTGTATCTTTTAAAATCAAAAAGTGATGTTGCCAATGTATTTCAAGATTTTCATCAGCTTGTTCTCACTCAATTCTCAACCAAAATCAAAGTCCTACGATCAGATAATGGCACTGAATTTATGACACACATTATGTCACAATACTTGAGCATGCATGGCATTATTCATCAAACTAGTTGTGTTGGTACTCCACAACAAAATGGAATAGCCGAGAGAAAAAACCGTGACTTATTAGAGAAAACTCGAGCATTAATGTTTCAAATGAGTGTTCCCAAAGTTTTTTGGTCTCAAGGGGTGTCCACGGCAGCTTATCTCATTAATCGACTACCAAGTCGCATTTTGCACTTTAACTCTCCTTATGAGTTGTTGACAGGTCAAAAACCAGCTTTAGAGCATCTTAAAGTGTTCGGATGTTCTTGCTATGTACACATTCAAGCTTCCCAGCGTGACAAGCTAGAACCTCGAGCTGTCAAGTGTGTCTTTCTAGGCTATTCACCAACCAAGAAGGGGTATAAATGCTACAATCCTACTACTAGACGGCTCCTTGTTACTAGGGATGTCAGGTTTGAGGAAAATGCTTCTTTCTTCCCTCAAACTAAGCATATATTCAATCAGGGGGAGCTAGATCAATTTCCTTTGCCTATCACAACACCTGAATTGTCAGTACATGATCAGGGTGCTCCTACTCCAGATTCGGTACCTTTGTCTAGTGAATCAAGTAATGGTGACATACCTCAACAAGATACTGCAAGTGAAGTAGTGACACCACCAGCATCAATTTTGGGTGATAGTGTGGCTCTTCCTAAACAACGTCACTCCATTCGTACACGACATCCACCATCCAAACTACAAGACTACATGGTTTACTCGGTAAGACACCCAATCACTGATGTTCTTGGATATCAAAAATTGTCCACTTCACATGCAGCCTATCTTAGCAGTATTTCTAGCAACATGGAACCTCAAAGTTTTCATGAGGCTAATAAACAAGAAGTGTGGCAGCATGCAATGCAAGAAGAGCTTATGGCTCTAGAAGAAAACCACACCTGGAGTATTGTTCCAATACCACCAGATAAACAGGCAGTTGGCAGTCGATGGGTATACAAGATAAAATTCAAGTCTGATGGATCAATTGAGAGGCATAAGGCTCGCTTAGTTGCGCAAGGCTTCACTCAAACTTATGGAGTAGATTATAAGGAGACCTTCGCACCCGTTGCGAAGATGACTACAGTTCGTACATTGCTTTCGGTGGCTGTGAATCATGGATGGTCCTTGTCTCAAATGGACGTTAAAAATGCATTTTTGCATGGTGATCTCAAGGAAGAGGTGTATATGAAATTGCCACCGGGACATCCTCAAAGCAATAATTCTAGTCTTGTGTGCAGGTTGCATAAATCAATCTACGGATTGAAGCAATCTCCTCGTGCATGGTATGCAAAGTTGAGTGCCGTGCTTGAGGAAATTGGTTTCAAAAGGAGTAATGCAGACCATTCTTTATTTGTTCGCACCAGATCCAATGAAAGGTTGGTTGTTCTAATTTATGTTGATGATCTCATTATTACTGGTACTCATGATACAGCTATTCACAACCTTAAAAAGATCCTTCATCAAAGATTTTCTATTAAGGATCTCGGTGCTCTTAAATATTTCCTGGGAATAGAAATGGCCACATCGCACAAAGGGCTTTTCTTGAATCAACGGAAATATGTGTTAGATTTACTTCGTGAAGCAAATATGGTTGATTGCAAATCAGCCAAGACACCGCTAAACAGTAAGCTTCAGCTCTCTATGCATGGTGAGCCTCTTGATTCTGCTCAACCTTATCAACAGTTAGTTGGCAAACTCATCTACCTTACCATCACAAGGCCGGATATTAGTCATGCAGTCAGCCTCGTAAGTCAGTTTATGCATTCTCCTACCATTGATCATATGATCATGGTCAAAAGGATTCTTCGCTACCTAAAGGGATCTGTTGGTCGCGGCATTCTGGTGCAGAATAACGGTCACTCTCAAATTCTTGGATATACCGATGCTGATTGGGCAGGTAATACTCTTGATCGGAAATCCACAACTGGATATTGTGTGTTTATCGGGGGGAACCTGGTTTCATGGAAAAGTAAAAAACAGGCTGTTGTTGCGCGTTCAAGTGCGGAAGCAGAATATCGAGCTATGGCTTCTGCTGCCTCTGAACTTATGTGGTTAAAGGCGTTGCTTATTGACCTTGGTATCTCTACCTCTCAACCTATGACTCTTTGTTGTGATAATCAAGCGGCTATGCACATAGCCTCTAATCCAGTTTTTCATGAACGAACTAAACATATCGAGGTTGATTGTCATTACATTCGGGAACAAGTTCAAGCTCAAGCCATTGCTACTAGATACACTCGGACTCAAGATCAACTTGCGGACATATTCACAAAGGCTCTACCTTCGGCTCAGTTTACTCGAATACTTTCCAAGCTTGGCTCGATCAACCTACTCGATCCAGCTTGAGGGGGAGTATTGGAGGATATTGTGTGATTAGATTAGTTGATTATGTCAATAATTTCGGCTATGTCAATATCCGAAATTATTGTGTGATTAGATTAGATTAGATTAGTTGATTCTATGTCAATAATTGCGGCTGATTATTGTGTGATTAGATTAGTTGGTTATGTCAATAATTTCGGCTGATATGTCAACAATTCGGCTGATATGTCCATAATTTCGGCTGATTAGATTAATTGATTCTATGTCAATATTTTCGGCTGTGTCAATATTTTCGGCTGATTCTATGGCATAATTCTAGTGCTTATATATGTAAGCAATATGAGTTCATGAATAATAAGAATGAAAAGCTTTCTGTCTCTGCATCTTTATTTTCTACAGCCCCAAATAGAGGGAGACATGCAACAACTTGTGCAGATGGTACTCAATCATTCTGATGGCATCAACTTCAATATGAAGCAAGTATTTCTCTTGGTTACAAAGACCTTCTACTGCAATGCCGTTATTCATCCAGACACTCTGGATTCCCACATTGCTAAAGTACTCTTTGAGAGAGTTAATTAAACTTTAATTTTCTTAACTATTAATGTGAGCAGTACGTACTCTTGTCTCTCATGTGTCATGTGTGTAAGAGAGACTATTCTCCAACAAAGTTGAACTCCGATCCTTTGATTTGTGTTTTTGAGTCATTTATGTTGGTGTATTCTAAATTGAATGAAATATAATTAAGTATTTAATTTCTCACCTTGATCAGCCTATTAAGTGTGTTTTCTCGAGTTTAATTTCTTACATTATCTGAACGTACGACGCGCATGGGCGACAAACCAGCCAGAAAAGTTCAGTAACAATTTTCAGAATTACCGAACGCTATGCCGTTATATTCAAATCCTGATCTCCAGCTTCCATAATAATAATTGAAGAATCTCCTTCTAAAATAATATGATCAAAACCCGGCCAACTCACTGACTAATTTCACCACTTGGAGAGCGGCCATGGCTTCATCTAGTGTAGGTTCAATCAAAGACTGCCGCACAAGTGAGGTACTGGCATGCCATGACATCGATCCCCACAAGCATCTCTGAAAATATCACCGAACCCAGTACACAGAGTTTGAGAAGTGATCCTATTCATATCATTTTGGCTGATTGGTGGAAATTTAAAAAGAAAAACTCAATCTTAGGTTCTTTGGCTTGTTTAATTCCTGTATGTGTTTGCTGGCAGCTTTGGAAAGCCAGGAACAAGTCTAGATTCGAAGACTTTGGTCTAAAAAGTCATGAGATCACTAATTGTGTCATTGATCAAATTAGATTGATTTTCAAAGCTCTTGCAAAACTCACCGGGACATTTGCAAAGACACTTTCTTAAATACTCTTTTCAATTTACCTGTGAAGGCTCAAAAGAAAGGCAGGATGACTGTTTTATATTGGAACCCTCCTCCTCATTCTTATGTGAAAATAAACTGTGATGGTAGTGTGCTTGGTCACAATGGTGATGCTGGTGGGGGGTGTTTGTTGAGAGATCACAATGGTCAATTTGTGGCTGGTTTATCTAATTATTATGGTGCTTACTCTATTACTTGGACCGAAATGAAGGCTATTTATGATGGCATCTGCCTTGCTAAATCCCTAGGATTTAATCATATCCAGGTCGAATCTGACTCTTTGGTTGCTATTAACATTCTGTCATCTATCTATCATTGTTCTTGGAAAGTTATTTATATTAAAAGACAGATTGAAGAAAGTTATGGATCTATGGATATCCAGTTTAAGCACATCTTCAGGGAAATCAATGGTTGTGCAGATTTTCTAGCCACAAAAGCTTCACAAGGTAAGCAATCTAGCTACTTCTACAGATACAACGACCTTCCAGCTCAAGTTAAAGGTATGATATACATTGACTCGATGGGGGTCCCTGCCATGAGACAGATTAACTGCTAATGTTCTATTTTTAGGCTTTTGTCTACCCTTTTGGTTTGTTATTGTTATGGTTTGTTCTTTTCCTCCTTGGTGCTTGTTCTCTTATTCTGTTTGTCCATGGGTTAGGTTTACTCCCCCCATTGTGAGCCACCGGAGAAGGGCTATTCTTCTCCTCATGAAATAAATTTTCCGGTTTCCTTAAAAAAAAAAAAAAAAAAAAGTGGCAGCATCCCAATTCACCATAATGAAATCATTTTGTGAACCCTTCCATATCTGTAAATCGGCTGACATATATATTAGAGTGGGTTGTTGAAGCAACTACATTACCCCCTCCTGAGCCGAATCAAATTAAGGCTTCCGCTGAGAGAATGCCAATTTGTGCAACTGTAGGATGCATGAAAACATCATAATGAAAATACTTAACCCAAAGAGCGAGCAACTGAAAATACTTATTAGCAAAATACTTAACTGGTGACATATATGTACAAAATATATGACCGGCTAAATACAAATATCTAGTGTTGAATAGAAAATCGCATAAACAAAAATGTAAAAAAGAAACAAATTGAACCAAGCACGCAGAATACAGAAATATCTAATGTTGAATACGAGTATATACCCATTTTGATAACCGAAAGATACGACTCGTTTCAAATCAGTCACCGAGTTTTTAAATTTTCCAACTCGGTGACTCACTGATCATTTTTTTCTCACGACAGGTCTCCCAGACACCAAAAAGTGACCTGTGACAGCTGGACATCCCCGCGGTATTTTTTTTATACAGTCAGCACCATTGACATTTAAAAAAAAAAAGTAATCAAGTCTACTATTGATAATCTAAGTTTAAAGGGGTAACCGACATATTTGTGATTCAGTGAGAATAGTAAGAAGACAAATTCTCCACCCCATTCATATGATAGATTAGTGCAGCGTTTATTAGGGTAAGATATACTTTTAAGTTTTAATGAACTCTTAGACTTTGAAAATCTTAGTGGTATATTATGTGTATAAGGTATGTGTGCATCTTGCATATCTTCGATCCCTTCTATTACGAGAGTCTTGTGTAAAGGTGTTGATTATTCTATTTAACTTTTAAAGAAAATTTTGATATATGATCCTCCGATTCTCTTTTATGAGTTGTTACCCCATCGTGATCGTGAGATACGTAGTAAATAACATATCTCCAGTTTCGTGCAATGTGAGAGTTTTGTGTACAATTGTACAAGTATTGTTTTTTATTTTTATTTTTTTCCTTTTTAATTTTTTTTATACATAATCATCGGGAATTAGGGATGGCAATCCTACCCGCTGGTCCGGGGATCTGACCCAAAATTTCGGGTTCGGGTGCCACCCGGGTTTAGGGTTTAATTAGGGGACGGGTAGGGTATGGTAATGCCATACCCAACCCAAACTTAATACTTTAATAAATAAATATTTATATATATATATATATCATATATTGTACATATATATATGAATATTAATTTGTATTTAGTATACTTATCTTCTTATATTTTTCATAATGAAATATATGATATGCTCTCCTAGTCCATATTATATATAATTATATACTCAATACTTCATTTCAATTCATCAACTCAAATATAGTCAATACCTCCTAAACCCTAAACCATACTTCCTAAGGACCTAAACCCTACGTCCCTACTCCCTAAACCTTAAACCCTAACTAAATATATGATATGCTCTCCTAGTCCATGTTATATATAATTATATACTCAATACTTCATTTCAATTCATCAACTCAAATATACTCAATACGTCCTAAACCCTAACTAAATAACAAAACCAAAATATCTTTTTTATTGTAATTTGGATCATTATAATCATATACGTAAACCCTAAATTCTAAACCCTATGTGGTAATAAACCCTAAGTAAACCTTATGTAGTCATAAACCCTAAGAAAACCCTATACATTATATAGTATAAATAGTTAAATACTTTATACTATGATGTATATATTAATATAATTTATTTTTAAAGTTTATAACAAATCAAATATTCAAACATACTAGTTTGATAATCTCGACACTCTAATTCTCTAAATATTAGTTTAAATATAAAAAAAGAAATTGAACTCCCCGCCGGGTCTGGGTCCGGGTCCCGGTCCCGGTCCGGTATCCCCATCCCCGTCGGGGTCGGAGACGGGGATCCTTGAATCTCAAGGGGCGAGGATGGGGACAGGGATGGGGTTCGGGGACGGGGATGAGGATGGCATACCCGTCCCCGCCCCGCCCCGTTGCCATCCCTATCGGGAATCTCTTTTGTGAGCTGTGACCCACGTGAGGTAGTAGTAGGTAGCAGCCTGTTAATTTAGTGTGTTGGGTGATGTAATTAACATAGAATATGGACCGTTCTTCATGTCTTGACATGAATCATATTTAAAATTAGAATATTCGCTAGGGAAGAAAAGAAAGAGAGATTATAATTATATGCATGGTAGTCACAATTATTGCAGTTTTAAAAATTATTCCTAGTCACTAATTGTCTACTTTTTTTTTTTTTTTAAATATCATTGAAATATGTTTTTTACTATAATCAAACTTTAGGCACATATATGTCTAACCCAGTCGATTGTTAACCGAACCACCGCCAGTTTAGTTGGTCGATTGTCTACTTTGTTGCACAAATACATAGTGATAATATGACTATCATAAAATTGTTTAATTATTTGTTCAAGAATACATCGTCGTTGATGCATACCGTCTATATATACAACAGATTAAGAGCTATTTAGCTCCAAACCTCTGCTCTTGCATTCACTCCTTGCTTGCTTTGTCTCTTACTTGATCTTGCATCATTAATTTCTACTGAATTTCTTTATTCATGGCAGCAAATGCTCAGCTGGCCTCGGAGAACCCACGCCCGTCGGCCAATTTTCTCCCACCTATTTGGGGTCATGTTTATTTTGCATCACTTCCCTCAAATGATGCGGTAACCATATAGCTCTTTAGTTAATGGCTTTCCATGCTAGTTTTCTTGTTTGATTTCTTAGACTGTGCTTAATTACTTCAATGTGCTCTTTGTGTGCTTGAGGCCACAGACTAGCTGTATAGGTCTCCTCTTTTGTTCTGCAATTTTTGTAGAAAAATAAAGAACACTTCATTGTAGGAATTTGAATCATGTACAAAGCAAATAGAAGACTTGAAAATCCGAGTGAAAGAAATGCTAACAGACTCTACCAGCAATCCAGTGGAGATAGTCAGACTGATTCATTTGTTATGCCGTCTTGGTTTATCATATCACTTTGAGAGTGAGATTGAAGACCATCTCCAACAATATTTTGACCACACCATGGCTAAGCTTGTTGAGATGAATAACTACAACCTAGAGACGGTTGCACTTGTATTCCGAGTATTTAGACAATATGGCTACAAAGTGTCTTGTGGTAAGTAAATAAATTAAGCTTAAGCTCTTAATTTCTTCTTAATTATATAGTTACGTTTAACATGTGTTGGTTTTAAATGGAGTCTGAATTGATTGTGAGCAGATGTTTTCAACATGTACAAGGAAAATAGTACTGGTGAGTTCAAGGAGAGCCTAGTCAATGATGTCAAGGGCATGCTAAGCTTGTACGAGGCTGCCCATTTAAGGATGCATGGGGAGGCTATTTTAGATGAAGCTCTTGCTTACACAACTACTTTCCTCCTTAAGTTGGTCGCAAATCAAAGTGATGACCGCCTCGCCAAACATATACAATATGCCTTGGTGTATCCTTTTCACAAGAGCAGTGAAAGATTGGCTGTGAGGCAGTACATAGATTCTTATGAAGAGGATGAGTCTTGCAATGAGATGCTGCTCAAGTTTGCAAAACTGGATTTTAATCGACTACAGCTCTTGCATCGAAAAGAGCTGACCCATGTCGCATGGTAAATGTTAATATGGAAGCCAAATAGAATTTGAAATTTAAGATATGTGTTTGACAAATATTATATGTTATTTTGTGTAGGTGGTACAAGGAAATTGATTTTACTTCAAATTTTGCTTATGCAAGAGAAAGAATTGCAGAAAACCATTTGTGGCTTCTTGGAACTCACTTTGAGCCACAATACACAAAGTCACGAATATTTGTCAACAAAGTCATAACCCTCGTCACGGTTTTAGATGACATATATGATGTATATGGTTCAATTGAAGAAGTCAGATTATTGACAGATGCAATACAGAGGTATTATTTGCATGCTTGCTATATATTTTTTAGTTTTTTCGTGGGTTAAATTAGAATTAACATTCCATTTTAATTTGTAGGTGGGAAATTGGCGCAATTGATCAACTTCCAGACTACATGAAAATTATCTATAGCATTGTGTTGGATGTTTATCATGGATTTGAGAATGAGTTGAAAAAAGAAGGAAGATCTCACTTGGTCTCTTATGCCAAGGATGCCGTACGTATGAATGATCTCACTGCATCTTCTTCTACCTAAAACTCGATCTATATATATATATATGCATGCTTAAATTGCTACATGCATGTTTTGCTATTCATCCATCTTCACTTCTTGCTTCTTTATTAGATGAAAGAATTGGTGAGAGGCGACCATCTCGAGGCTGAGTGGTTCCATAAACGCTGTGTTCCTCCATTTGACGAATATATGGAAACTGGATTAATCACGATCACGTTTCGTGCATTGCTGGCACCTTCTTTTCTAGGAATCGACAGTGTAGGGGCAGATGCATTTGAATGGCTGAAAAATAGTAAGATTCTTAGAGCTTCACAAGCAATTGGTCGCCTCATGAACGACACAGCAACACGCAAGGTATGATTGTATGACTGCAGTAGTTATTACATAAACCATAAAATCCTAACTATCTAGCTAGTAATTAACATGCTTTTGTGTTGCAATAATATCTCTGTAGGTGGAGCAAAAGTTGGGACATTCTGCCTCCAGCTTACAGTGCTATATGAATGAAAATGGCGTCTCTGAGGAAGAAGCAATCAAATATATCAGGGAAGAAGTGATTGAGAGTGCGTGGAAGGATATAAATGAAGAACAGATGAGGCCAAATATCGTCGTCCCAAGGGAGCTTCTGATGCTTGTTGTTAACCTTGCACGCGTAGCACAATCGTTTTATAATGTTAACGACGTATACACAAACACAACATATTCAAAGGAATATGTCAAGACCACCTTCGTTGAGCCATTTCCCATATGAGAGGAATAGCAGATGCAAACCAAACCGGACCATCGATAGTCAATATTGCTATTGGCACGAATAAAATGTTTCCCGTGTGTAGATTTATTATCATGCACTGTTGGATTTGTAATGAATTGAGTAAGAAGTAGTTTTCTTATCTGATTCCTACTAATGATTCATGTGTCAAAGTTTTAAAGTTTCGGAAAACTTCCATAACTAGAATTTTTTTTTGAATACAAGGAGCGAGGATGGGAGGTTCGAATTCAAAGACCTAGTTCTATGAGATAGCATAGTGTCATCTGAACTACTCGTGATTCTACAATCGTGCGTATTTTTAGTTCCATGCATGTCAATTAAATAATTTGTTATGTCAAACAAGGAAAATAAGAAAACCAAACCATACACGAAAAAAACACTCCCAATCCCAATTTCAGTCGACCTTGAAGCGAGGATCAATCTCCACCCTACCCACACCCTTTTTCTCTTGGGCAACCTTATCAACCTCAACCTCACCAATAACCAGCCCTACCACATCACTCTTCTCTCCTTTCACAATCCTCTCCTCCGTTTCCTCGTCCACATAGTTTGGGTTCCCCTCATCAATCGCCGATGGCGCAGGCAACAACTCGTTCTCCACCTCATCATCGGGCCCTTCCCAGGTGTACTTCCCACCGAGGCCTGACTTCGGTGGTGGCCTCTCGATTCCGCCCTTGTCGTCCACAGGATGTCGCTCCATTCGTTGCAAGTCCTTGTCCAGGAGCTTTTCTCCACATGTTTGATTGTGTCGATGTTGTGGCTTACCACCCCGGATCGTCACCGCGTCCTTCGAGTCGTCGATTGGGTTCATTTTCTCTTGATCGTCAATTAACAACTCTGATAGCTGTGACTAGCGTGCTGTTGGTTTCTATCACAACGAATTGCATTGGATGGGGTTAGTGGTGGTGTTCTATATAATGTTCGGTGTTGAGCCCAAATAACATGACTTCAAGTCCATTTTATCGAATTGGACTTGGCCCGATTTCTTAGGATGTTATCTATATAGATCTTAAAATCTGTAATCAATTTGTATTCATCGATCGAGACCTATGACAATCCTGCAAGATCAAAGAGAAGGTCGATGGTGAAGTTTGGGCACTGGACGGAGAAGCTCTGACGATCAAGTCAGTCAACGATAAAGAATATTCTAGTGAGAGAAATGAATGACTTTTAGAGAGATACCAGGTATTTTAGAGATAATGAGGAGGAATCATCCTCTATTTACAATACTTCCAGATCACATGGTCAACACATGTTGATCGTATGGACGGACCCCTCTATTGGGATGTGATTGGGCCTGGGGCCCAATATGGGACTTCCTTAGTAATTGACCTAGAAATCATACTTAAAAGGTTGACAATCCTTTCTCCGTAAAGAAGAGACCAGAAGGACCACCATTAGGCAGCAATGCCAACTTCACAGGACCTTGAGCACCTTCTTCAATAGTTCGTTTTAATGGATAAAAGGACCTATCAGTCTTCACAGGTCCAGGACACACACAATTGATACAGAAATTAGTTGGATACTTGTTGGCCAAAATTCTTGTGTAGGCATTCAGAGCTGTTTTGGATATTTTAGCTGCAGACGGTCTAACTGGCCAGCCATTGATTTTTGGTAGACCGTTCTCAAAATCCTTAAGAAACACCCTCAATACATCTTCTACTCTTTCTTCTGTAAGGTTTTCAACGTCTCCGAATATTTCTAGAGCCCAAGTGTTTGTCATATACTGTGACAAGATCAACAAGAAAATAAATGAATATATATTAATAAAACTCAGGAAACAAATTAAGCAATTAAATGAATATTAATAAAGGAGTCCAAGGAGCTTTACCTGAAGCATGCCTCCAATGGAAGAAACATTAACAATCCTTGGTGAATCAGATAGCTGGAGAAGGGGAATGAGTGCCTCAACCATTCTTTTGGCACCATAATAGTTGGTGTCAATGCATTCTTCAGCTAACTCATATGTTTCAATTATTTTACTCCAATCTACATACATAGGATCCGGTGACTGCGAAACAAATTAGTTTTGTGTGATAAATCTATGAGCGTACGAGCTTTGCGAATTACATTATATATATATATATATATATATATATATATATATATATATATATATATATATATATATATATATATATACCCCTCTCATCCCTTGTTTAAATAATTTATTTTAATTACCTCATTAGGAAACGGACTAGGATTACCGACGATCCTAACTCCACCACAACATGCATTGTTCACCTGTACATATATATATATATATATATATATATACCAGGTGTAAGTACTAGTTTAATACCAAACAAGTCACATATAGCATTGGAATAACTAATACCAAGATATCAAGCTTTCCGAATTTGGATTTGATAAAATCAGCCAAAGAAGAAATACTAGCTGGGTCTGTAACATCAAGCTGATGAAAGACAATATTTTGAGAGAGGGTGGAGTCCTCTTCCTCCTTGAGCTTCTCCATTCTTTCAAGTCCTCTCTTCTCATCTCTGCTTGTTAAAACCACTGTGATACCCTCTGAAGCTAACAACTTAACTATTCCAAATCCAACTCCTCTATATGAACCAGTCACAACTGCATACCTGCATGAAACTGCGAAATTAAAACAGAAATGAAACTGTGGAAGAAATAGAATTTAGATGGATGGTATTGCTACATACATTTTTGTTGATTCCGCCATGGACGTGATGTTGAGTTTGAGACAGAAACAAACTTACTTTTATTGATATAAACTCAAACACATACACCATTAATTTGATGTAGCACTGATCAGGGTCACAAATGTTTAGGATTATATTACTACAAATTAAGCATGCACGCCTTGTACAAGTTTTTTTATTTTTATTTTATATATTAATTGTCTATTTAAATATTTTTGTTGATAACCTTTTTAAATCTTATAAAATGAAAGATTCCAACAATCTACACAAAATGTTAAAGAGAGCTCATATTGCACAAGAAATTATTGAGTGGTCCGAACATTCCATAAGACATGCTGATGTAATGTGACTGGACCATACAATAATTTCTCCCAACAGCACAGTCAGCACACAAAAGAAGACCATAGCGCCCATCACATGGGCTGCTCTTCCCTTTGCTTATTGCCACCATCAGGAGCCTCCAACACTTCCTGTTAAAAGAAATATTAACAAGCAAATGTCAATGGCCGAGTTTACAAAAAAAAAAAAAACAAAAATATAGTATTTAAAAAATATCTCGCATAAGATTGCATAATAAATCTAATTCTTAAACATAATAAATTTTAAGAGATTTATAAATTACAACATTAGCTACAATATAATTATCATCTAAATATAGTATTTAAAAAGGCAAAGAATTGAGCTTTTACATACTTTTGTTTACTTGTATATAAAGAAACGGAATGCAAACCGAAGCCCATAGGCCACCAATTTAAACCCAATATGAAGTCTCTGGTAGTATCAGACGTGCAGCAAGTAACCAAAATAGCTAAAGGCCCAAATATTGGAGGCCCAATAGAATCCTCTCTACATTAACAGTAAACACAATTAAACCATTGAAGAGCGCCAAGGGCCATTCGGACCCAATCAATGAATCAACCCCATATGCACAAGTGCAGTACCAAAATAGCTGAAGGCCCAAGAGAAGCGTCTGTCATTAAGCCCAATTCAACAAAGCCCATACTTAGGGGTGTCTTCGGGAAATGCAGTTTTTGGGAATTCAGGGCCGAGTGCCCGAGTGCAACTCTTCTGTTTTGCCATCAGTCGGACTGTTGTGCCGGCGCTACAGTGCTAATCCTGTAAGTTGTTTCTTCTTCTTTATCTTAATTGTCGGTGTTTTAGTGATGGTTGTTCGCATTTGCGTTACCGTTGTTCATCTGCTTTTGTACTGGAAGTAACTTTTATATTCCTCTGTTTCTTTGATGAAGCTAGGGTTTGTGAAATTTTTTTCTTCCTGTTTTTTTTTATGTGGACTTTAAATCCCGCATTTGTAGTGTTTGTTTCAATTCCTCCGTGAACTACATCGGCTGATAAATTGGTTGTGTTTGAGCATAGTAATTAGTATGAATGATGTTTGTACAATGACTGGACGCACCACATCATTATCGATATGTCCACAATTCCCTTCCATCAGTGGACAATCTGTTGTTAATCAATAAAATATTGAAATACCTTATCATGCATTGGAAAAATCGAAATAAACCTCTGATGGTGATCATATGTGCTCTGCTGACATCTCTCGCAGTTACTCTTCTTGGCGATTGTCATGCTCTCATGGATCGTTTTCTGGGTATTGCTTTCAGTGGAATGTGCTTTCGGGACGTTATCCCTACCCTCTCCTGTCATGTCTATTGTTCCAGGAGTGGAATTGCTACTAAGCTCCCAGTCAAAATCATGAGTTAAGTTGGCCATAACCAGATGAACTACTTGTTGAGCTAATGACATGCTGGGACCTTTTACCGTTCATTTAAGTCGGTGATCAGCAAAAAAAATCGCAACATCAAGACTCTCCTTTCTCCTCACTCTCCCTGTCTTAGTAATTGTCCTGGAGATCATACTTCAGGATGATGGGTCTTTTTTTAGAACTTTCAAGGAAATTAGAGTGAGAAGAACACATAGATATTTCTGTAACAGCGGCACCCCTTTGATGGATTCGATGATGAGTTGCCCCTTTTGTCATTTAAGTTTTCCGCAGCCCGAGCTCCAATGGCATGCCAACAGTCACTTCAATTACGAAGATGAACAATTCGTGAGTGACCTGGAATTGGCCCAACAAATTGCTCTTGCCCCTTGCTCGCCAACACAAACTAATGATGAATCTGAGCCAACTTTTCAAAGCCATACATCCTTGGCCATGGCTGTGGACGAAAAGATTTCTTGCCTGATCAGCTTGCAGATTAAGAGTCCCTTTTACCACATAAAGGAAGGTTTGATGTCGATGTTGCACACCTGTTTGGCATCTGAGCCTGATAACTCCACAATCACTCTATTGTGCGGCTATGTTGATCATTTTCAAAGTGTTTTCTCGGAGGATGTTGGTTGGGGTTGTGGATGGCGCAACATCCAAATGCTTAGCTCTCACTTGCTTTACCAAAGACAGGATGCCAGGCAAGTACTGTTTGGTGGGTCAGGATTCATTCCTGATATCCCCTCCCTCCAGAGATGGCTTGAGATTGCTTGGGATAGGGGTTTTGATGTGGATGGCTCTCATCATTTCAACCACCAAATATATGGTTCAAAAAGTTGGATTGGAGCTACTGAATGTGCTGCTCTTCTTCGTTCATTTGGTCTTCGAGCCAGGATTGTGGATTTCGGTCCTAAGGAGTTGGAACCGCATTTTCTTTCTGTTCCTGGTTCAAGCCTGGGACCACAAATGACGATAACTAATGCTAGAGCCAAGAGAAAACTGCTTCAGGTTTATGGACCAATGGATAGATTTCTGCTGAGGAAGCATGATGATGATCCTAAACTAGATCATCTCTGGCAGCATGAGTCCAGGCTTTCCAGTAAGCAGCTATGTGACAGTACGAATAATGGATGTGGTCCTACCCTGAAAAATAATATTTCAAGAAAGACTAAGGGTGGTCATCAGAATCTCATTGAATGGGTCTGGAACTATTTTTCGGACAAAATTGTAACCAGTGGTGCACAGCATCGTGTTGTTGTCACTGACAAAGCGCCCTTGTATTTCCAACATGAAGGGCACTCAAGAACCATTGTTGGGATTCAAGTTAGAAATCAACAGAATGGCATGGAACAATATAATCTCTTGATATTGGACCCCGCGCATCGGACGGAAGCTCTGGAAAGATCTCTAAAAGACAACATTGGCTGGCAGAAACTTATAAAAAGAGGTGTCCACACACTGAAGAAGCTGCAGTACCAATTATGTTACATTGATCCGGGAATTGCTGGTGAGGAGGATATGGAGCAACTCAAGACTATCAATAGCATCTTTATTGAAATCTAGAGGAATATTTTTGTTCCAAGGCTTCTCTTGGGTACTATCTTATCCACTTCATCTCCTACATTAACATGTTTCTTGTTTTTGATGAAAAGATAACATCTGCCTATTTATTGAAGCACCTAAAGAGGTGGGAAAGAGTCATCTGGTTTGTTGCATATGTATGTGTGTGTATATATGTCAGGTTTTGAAGTGTAGAGAGCTTCTGTGTGTGTGACATCTCCTGTTCTCTTTTTGGAGTTGCATTCAGGCTGTTCTTTGCACCTCACACATTCCATTTAAGCTTTTCGTTAATTATTCTCTAGTGGTTTTTTTTTTAATAGAGGGGAAGGCTCAAACTCGAGACTTCAATGAGATGTCACACACATGAGTGTTATCTGAGCTACTCGTGGTTTCTCTTTTTTTCTAGTCTTTTCAGTTAAGACCTTAAGAAAGATCAGATATGCATAAACATTGTACATGATATTCTACATCTAGATTATGAAGAATCAATGGGTATATGGACTGGTAGAGTATAAACACCCCGGGAATATTCTACATCTAGATTATGAAGAATCAATGGGTATATGGACTGGTAGAGTATAAACACCCCGGGAAAGATTGGGTCGTGAAACTTCCAAATCGTGGGCCCTAGACTAGTTTGTTTCGTACCAAGGCCCAAATTCTCCGTAAGAAGCAATAGAATCGTGGGCCCAACCCAACAATAGGCCCACTAAACATAATGGGACCCAACGCGAAACTTCCCCTATATTTCCTTATTTCCACCGCCCTACTGTAACGGCTAAATCCTTTTTCAGCGAGCAATACATGGCCTGGCCGCGAAACATCGCAATCATAGGTAGTAGCGGGAAAAACCCTAGGGGACGAGAATGGCTGTCGCGACTCTGAAGAAGGGGATGGTAGTCTACATGATTGTATATAGGGCAGTGACCTACGGTCTATCACCGCTGCTGCTCCTTCACCTACAATAGCGTAAGCTCCGCGGCCAACACCCCACCCGCTGGCCTGAGCCCCTCGCTCGTCCGTTCTCTCCTCGCCGGTCCCTTCATATGGTTCCATGCTGTCTCTCTAGGTTCGCTCTCTATTTTTTTTAGTGTAGAATAACTTCTCTTCCCGTTCAATTTGAGTTATATATTTACACACACATATGGCCGTTTTTCGTAATTTACGTAGGCAAGGGTCTGGCTGCGATTTCTGTGATCAGAAATGCCTTCAATGGGGGCCTGATTTGAATATATTGATGACAACGACCACGGTTTCTGCATTGTAAGGCTGTGCTACATTCTGTTTGATTTTTATTCCTTTTTATTTTGTGTTCTTTGGTTTCCGTTGTGAGATTAGGAGATTCACGGGCTTGTTGATTAAAAAGGGAGAAATAAAGAAGGGAGAGTAGTCAAGCCTGTCACCGGCCATTACTGTGTAATTTAATTTGGTTTTTATTGATCAAAAATAATTTGCATAGTTTGCGTAAAAAAATAATTTTCATGGTAGTATAGATTAATAGATTTTTACGAAAAGTGCATAATTTTCTATCTTCAGTGAAGTTATAAAGGATCGGCTGCCAAGTAGTGTCATATATCAGGTAGTTCTTTTTCATTCCTTGTTGGGATTGGTTCGACTGTTTTTTTTTTAGTTTCGATCTCCATTTCAGTCAGATTGGCAATCTATCTAGAAAGATTTTGTTGTGTAAGATTAGTACTGAAACGGTCTTGTGGGCTCAACAAGTTGGATTAACTGCTTTTCAGCCCCTGCAGGACCAGATATATTTAAATGATACTTATGCTCTGATATACATGCCTTTTTCATTAGCAGTTAGCCAGTTAAAGACTTTCTTATTGATTGAAGTAGAGCTTGGCCATTGCTTTTGTTACATTTATTTAATTGAAAACATGTAGCATTCTCATTGAAATAATTGTCTTCAGAATTGAGACCAGTTTGCCCCACTGGACACCCCCTTTGCCATGGATACTTTCCCTTCATATTGGAATCCAAGTGCAATCATATTAATGGAGAGTGAACGGTGGCCAAATCTTATTATTAGCACTTCAAGAATGGCGTAAGTGTCTTTATTTGTTCCTGTTTATTTGGAATTTTTAAAAAAATTTCACTATTCGTAGCTGCAGTGACCAAATAGCCCTTTAAATATCTGCCTTTATACTTTTTTTGAACAATTGCTGTATCAACATTTCAACTGAGAAGATAGACCCTATGTGGTAATGTAATGGTTTTTGGACTTGCGTTGTCCCCGACCTCGCCCACTGAGGAAGCTTTTAGCATGAGAGTTGTTTACCTTTTCTATGTTTGGCTTCTATTATTCATAACCATTGATACTGTTCAGATTGCACTGGCATTGTTAAATGCCCAGGTGTCTGAGAGAGTGAGAGGTCCTTTAGGAATCTTCCACTGATTTCTTTAATGCTATCAAAATTTTCTTTGATAGTGCCGTTGGCTTGTATTTCTATATTTTTTTCAGTACATTAATTTGTCCACCATTTTGTTATCTCCAATTTGAATTATGATATGTGATTAAATCTTTACAGGAAATTCATACATCCACAGTGCATGTTGGAAACCCATTGACCCAAAAAGTATCTAGTGTTATGTCCAATTGGAGCTCATGTTGTTTACTTAAGACACCAGCGCCACGCATTACTGTTTTGCAAGCCCTACCATTGAATGGTTGCTCTTCTGTTTAAATATGTTTGATCTCAAAATCACTTTTGCCTGCAGGAATTTGTGGGGCACGAGAAATTTCTTTCACTCAACAATGGGGAAATCTTGACCGAACGAGTCCTCATATCAGCCATACCAGGTCACATTCATTCAAACCCATGTTTGTTACCGTGTTGTATATGTGGCATCCTTATTAGTTGTCGCTCACTTCTTTTTTTCCCTTTAACCTGTTCATTCACCTTGAATTTGATGTAAAATATTGCAAATTGAAGAATTGTTTGTCCTTTTCTTGTTCTTAGCTTTCCAATTTCATTTGATGATATTTTGTAAGCACAGACCTCATGTTGTTTACTTAAGACACCAGCGCCACGCATTACTGTTTTGCAAGCCCTACCATTGAATGGTTGCTCTTCTGTTTAAATATGTTTGATCTCAAAATCACTTTTGCCTGCAGGAATTTGTGGGGCACGAGAAATTTCTTTCACTCAACAATGGGGAAATCTTGACCGAACAAGTCCTCATATCAGCCATACCAGGTCACATTCATTCAAACCCATGTTTGTTACCGTGTTGTATATGTGGCATCCTTATTAGTTGTCGCTCACTTCTTTTTTTCCCTTTAACCTGCTCATTCACCTTGAATTTGATGTAAAATATTGCAAATTGAAGAATTGTTTGTCCTTTTCTTGTTCTTAGCTTTCCAATTTCATTTGATGATATTTTGTAAGCACAGACCTCTGAGTTGCTCCACTGGATTTCAGTCCATGAGAGCTTCAGACTGATTCAATTTCAGTTGGCTTTTACTTCAGAATGGGAAGCTGAGGGGCCCAAATATCACTTAATTTGGAAAAGTATGGATGTTTCAGGAGGTAATCAGATTCAACCTATTATATGCAGTATTGCGGTATTGAGACTATTTTGGATCTACCTTTTACTTTTTATGTCTCATGCCTATCCATGAGATTATGGTATTGTCTTACGACTCTAACCTTTTAAGTAGATCCTGACAGATCTTCCTTACGTCTTGGCTTTGGGTTTCCCTGATTGCTCTTTATCCGATTTTTCTTGGTTCTCTTACCAAACCATTATGGTAAATCATGGATAATGCTAGAATTTTTCAGCTGGTTGTGCTGTTTGTATATAGTTTGCCAGTTATTTGTACATTTTACTGTTAGTGGCATTCAATACCTTGGAGCTTTAATGACGTGATTTCTATTTGCCCAAGTTCAACATCTGCACAACTTGTTTATTTCCAACCATCACTCTGTACGGTTCATGTGAACGTGGTGCAGTGTTGTGTGATAATTTGTGTGTTAAAGATTAAATATTCCACCTTTGTGAAACTGAGGGAACTGTGATTGTATGTTGATTATTAGAAAGCAAGCACAGATATTGTTCTCCCATCCTCCATAACCAGTGCAGCTATTTGCCTAGCATGTTTGTCGTCTTACAAGCACGAAAAGTGTTGAGCTTGTGGGCACGCTCTATTACGTATCTTTCCATATTGCAAGAGGATTGGGTCATTTACATACCAACACCAGGTGAATGAGGATAACATCTTCGAAGAAGAACTCATCACAAGGCAAAGCCAGGGGACCATCCGTATTGTGGCCATACTCTTCTTATGCTTGGTCTATCATATGTTGAAAAATTGGGTGGTTTAAGTAATCCGCTCTTATCACAAACCTTTTCCCAGCATCCCCTACAATAACAGCTAAGTGACCAGGACGGACATCAGGAGGCTGTTTCTTCTCACCTCCATATAGCTTGTGCCATATGTTGGCTATTTTCAGCTTCAAACTCTTTCCTAAGTTGCATGGGGAATGCTCTATCCGGTAACCATGAAGTGAGATTCCAGGTACCAATGTCAAGGGTTTGGGTATTGAAGACTTGGAGTGGATTTGGGTTGGAATTTATAATCGAGGTAATCCTCTCCTGTTACTTCCCTTCGAGACTTGTGCATTTAATATCCCTATGACCTACTAATGCTTTGGAATTTAATTTAATGTTTACTTACAATTAAAAATGAGCATCACCTGTTGTTACAAGTTATGTTGATTCTTTCAAAATGTAACCAGATGAATATTGTGCTGCTAATTTAGTCGGGTCTTAAGCGGACAGGTTGTCTGACTGGCAGAGTTTTATGTTCTTGCATAAGGTAGTTTCTAGTACTTGGCTGGTTACTCTTGGTGGTTCACAGGTGAAGAAATAATGCTGTCATATTATTTTTATTGGGAATGCATTGTCTTTTCTTCATGTGGCGTAACATGCTATTGCTCTGCCTTCTAGGATTTAAACATGGTTATCCATTGCTGAGTTGAGTCTGTTAGGTATTATTTAGTTTATACTTTATACCATAAACTGATGTTCAGATAAAAACTGGAACTGATGTTGAGTCTGTTAGGTAGGCATAGTGAATCCATTGGTGGATTAATATACCCCTCAGCAGCAACACTGGAATTAAGATAAAAGAACACAGTAGACTCATATTTCGGATTACCAACTTGATGATGGAATTTGTTTGCTAAGGTGGGTAAATGATGTTATGCACATGTTCACATGTTTTGTCTTCATTTTTTATGCTTAGCAATACGAACATTGAAAGTGAAGTTGCCTAAACTATGCATGCTAGAAATTAAGCCCCCTATAGCAATTGCCTGTGTTGATGCTTTTTGCAGGAGATTCTATTTATTAAATGGAAGGGATTCAATTTACATTGGACATTTAGCGAAGGATGTTGTATCATTAAAGCATGAAGACATTGGCGTGTGAGTTTTTACCTGGGGAGTGATGAACAAGGAGTAGCACTCTGGCTAATCAAGGACACAGGTAGGCAACTTTCTTTAGAGAGAATTAAAACTTGAAATTACAGGATTAGACACTAATGAATGCATGTCCCTCTAAATGTGACGTGTTGAACTTTGAAACCCTGTGGTGGTTTATTAAGACCTTATGGGTACAAAAGCTTTCTTAGACTATTGTCACCTGGCTCTCTGCTTTGTGTTATACATTATTGTCACATGCATCTGGATAGCAAAGGAGAGATTTTTTCAAGCAAACAACTTTTGTCCTTCATGTACGACGTGAAAATGTACCCTACTCCATGCACGTCCTATGAATATGATTTAGGCGCGAGTTTGGTGTTGTTTATCTTTATGTGTATGTGTATGTGTATGTGTATGTGTATGTGGAACGTGATTTAGGCTGAGTTTGGCGTTGTTTATATTCATGGTTATCAGGTTTTGGCCATCCAAACTCTTCATAGTATTTGTTCATGTTCTACTAAACTTAGTCTGATTAGGTTGTCAATTGATGTGGTCGGCCCAACTGGAGGATCCGCATGGACTGTTACATAAACAACTCCCATATAAGGTAACTACGGTTAACTTGATCCTCATGACAGTTAGCGAGATACATGACCCTTCATACTTTTAAAGAATTGAGAAAAATCTTTGCACCTATATTAAAAAAATTAGGAAACTGGTTTTATAATTTGAGGTGCATCTCTTTTGTGAATTGCTTGAGAAAATTTTAAATTGCGATTAGGCAGATTTCCATTTTGCAGATTGTGTATGCAGACTGCAGCAATGACAACCATTAGAAATTACTCCAAGAAACTCTTCTTTTTCCATAGAAAAACATAGTTTTCTTTTCTTTTCTTTTTTTTTGTTCGTGGAATTTTCTTTTAAGTTTTTTTTTTTTTTTTTTGGTGGCTGACCAGTC
Source organism: Tripterygium wilfordii (assembly GCF_013401445.1). Taxonomy (NCBI): domain Eukaryota; kingdom Viridiplantae; phylum Streptophyta; class Magnoliopsida; order Celastrales; family Celastraceae; genus Tripterygium; species Tripterygium wilfordii. The sequence goes on along the minus strand of NW_024056289.1, from coordinate 29,022 downwards.
TGACCAGACAAGTTTGAGACTTCGAGTGACAAACTATTAAACGCAATTCCCGCCTTTGATTCCTCCTTACACCTCTCTCTCTCTCTCTCCATGTTTGGTGAGAGAAGGGGAAAAAAAAAGTCGCATGGACAAAAGCTGAAACGCATTCGTTGCTGTATGTGACGTATGGCCTACTGTACACGTGGCATTTACATATATTTGTATGTCTAAAGTATGGTGGGAGTGTCTACAAGCGAACAAATAAGGAAAAGAAATGTACATGTTTGGCTTGTTCTAGAAATTTGATCAAGACAGAACAATTAAGAGATAAGACTTGACAATTGTAAATAGTAAGAGTAAGAGCAGTCCACCAAGATGTAATGTTTGACCTAATTAACCCCATTAAGATTAATTGCAATATAAATCTAATAATTTCATCTAAACTAATTGCAAATATATTTTAATGGATAAAGACGCGTTTTGTAATATATCTGACAAACAAAAGTAAATAAAACTATTAAAATCACATGCGAACAATGCCAATGATGTTGGATGGTTGGTCACTTTGCTTTCTTGTTACTTAAAGATGTCAACTTTTTCCTTCCACGAGGATGGAGATGATTATGAGAAGGGACCAGCAGACAAGTAATAAAATGACGACCAGAGCTTTAATTCTCTCTTTTTTATGGAAAAAAAGAAAAGTTGCGTCATAGGAATGATCATCTGTTCCTCAAAGTTCATGCATGTGTATTTGCCAAAGATTTTCCAGTCTCCACATGAGATTCTAGGGCAAGAAAACACGACCGTAGTACTATACTATACAGTTTATTCAACTTATATTTATATAATTATTAATTAGTGGTAGTGCATTTTAATTAATTGAATTAATTGACCGGTACCCCTCACATTTTTATCATATACTTAGTTGAAGCAATAATAAGTAGTAAAATATTTTCAACTCCAATTGCAAAAAGGCTTTCATTAATTGGTAGTTTTAATATATATATATATATATATATATATATATATATATATATATATATGTATGTATGTATGTATGTATATATACATTTTGCATGGTCAAACTAAAAATGAAGTCCTCAATCATTTCTGAAAATTAGTCTCTTTGGAGAAGTCAAAAAGTAGACCATTGATGTAAAACATTATTCGATTTTCAAAATCATCCCATTTTTCTCCACCCAATTGGGGTAGAGTTGTTGGATCATCAGGATTTAAAACGCCAAGCACACAACTAATTAACAGATTCTTTAATGAAAATAATTCATATCTCCATGTTATAATTTGCATGCAGAAGGAATTATAATGGTGAAAAAAAAATAGTGCCCTACATCTGTAAAGCGTAATGCACTTTTTCAATATTGCAATCCAAAGCATTAAGCATTCATAGAAATTTGTAGGGGGGAGAAGAAGTTAATTGTCACAGTCATCGACCTCCTTACCTTATTATACAGTCAACATTTATCAAGAACAAAACCAAATGCCCGCAGCCACTCTAACAGAAACTACTGCCAAATATAAGATCATATCCAACCGTGTGCCCAACATTTATTTGTCCAAGAATCAGAAAAATATAACTATTTGAAAAGTATTCTTAATTCTTCTACATATGATATATAATATGATTCATCAGTACATTAGGTGAGTCAAAATTGAAGGAATTGTAAAAGAAAAAAAAAAAAGTAATCCTGAATGAACTACTTTTCTTACATTCCATCTGTGACTGTGAGGGGTGGAGAATAATAATCATTCACACAACCACCCTCATCGTCCAATTCCCATACCAATAACACCTTTAATCATATTTTCATGCACCATGTAATCGGTGATGTTCTCAGTGATAGACTTGCCGACTCTAAATTTTTGAGATAAAGGCTTGATTGATTGATGATCATCATCCATCCCCCACCACCTCCTTCTCCCTCTCCTTTAATCATGCCTCTCCTCTCCACTCCACTCCACTCCAGTCCTTTAAATATTTAATTTGAAACCCAAAAAAAAAAGGGTCAACACTCAAGAGTGACAAGTTAGAAAGACTCTTATGTCCTTGGACAAAAACAAAATCAGTTTTTTACTGGCTTCATCTCTTCCCGCTCACACAAACGCACGCTTCCATGAACGGACCTCACTTCCTACTCTCGCTTCTCTTCCTGCTCTTTTCACCGTCTCTCGCTTTATCCCCAAACGACACTAATGCCCTTACCCTCTTCCGTCTCCAGACCGACACACATGCAAACCTCCTCGCCAATTGGACAGGCGGTGATGCCTGCTCTGCATCATGGAGCGGCGTCAAGTGCTCCACCACTGGACGCGTCGAATCACTGTTTCTTCCTTCTTTAGACCTTCGGGGTCCGATTGACTCTCTTTCTCTCCTCGACCAACTGCGGGTGCTTGACCTCCACAGCAACCGCCTCAACAGCACCATTTTGCCTATCACCAACTGTACTAATCTCAAGCTTCTGTACCTTTCCGGAAATGATTTCTCCGGCGAAATTCCGCAGGAGATTTCATCCCTCAAGCGCCTCCTCCGGCTCGATTTGTCGACTAACAACATTCACGGCGAGATTCCCCGGGATTTGTTAAACCTGAGCAGACTCCTCACCCTCAGGTTACAGAACAACGAAATCTCGGGTCGGATTCCGGATCTTTCTGCAGCACTTCCCAATCTTAAAGAGCTTAATGTATCAAACAACGAACTGTACGGGCGATTGCCGGAAGGAATGTTGAAGAAATTCGGCGATCGAACTTTCTCTGGGAACGAAGGGCTTTGTGGATCCGGCTCGTTGCCTCCGTGTTCCTTCACGGAGACGCCCCCTGTAAATGGTTCTTCTGAAACCGTGCCGTCTAACCCCAGCTCGATTCCTCAAACACCATTACTCGGAGAAGACAAGAATCGAACACGAAAAGGACTAAGACCCGGTGCTATTGTGGCAATTGTGGTTGCCAATTGTGTGGTACTTTTGGTGGTGATATCCTTTGTCGTCGCCTATCTCTGCGGCAGACATGGAAGTAGTGAATCGAAAGTAGGGAGTGAAAAGAGGAGAAGCAGCTATGGGAGTGAAAAGAAGGTTTATGCCAACGGTGGTGGAGATAGTGACGGTACAAATGCCACGGATCGGAGCAAGCTTGTGTTCTACGACAAGAGAAAGCCATTTGAGCTGGAGGATTTGTTGCGGGCATCTGCGGAGATGCTCGGGAAAGGAAGCCTGGGTACTGTGTACAAGGCAGTCCTCGACGATGGGTGTTCGGTGGCCGTGAAGAGGCTCAAGGACGCTAACCCTTGTGCCAGGAAGGAATTCGAGCAATACATGGATGTAATAGGGAAAATTAAGCATCCAAACATCGTGAGGCTGAGGGCTTACTATTATGCCAAGGAAGAGAAGCTCCTTGTCTATGATCATCTTCCCAATGGAAGCTTGCATTCACTTCTTCATGGTTGGTATTTCGTTCTGTTGATTGAACTGATGTGAATATAGTTTGGAATACTTTGTTTGATTGAACTGATTTGTGAATATTGATGTTTTGTTTTTGCTGATGTGAATAGAAAACAGGGGTCCAGGGAGAATCCCATTGGATTGGACGACGAGGATAAGCTTGGTGTTAGGTGCAGCTCGGGGACTTGCTCGAATTCATGAAGAGTATGGTGGAAAAATTCCACATGGAAATGTGAAATCCTCAAATGTGTTGCTTGACAAGAATGGCGTGGCTTTGATTTCTGATTTCGGATTATCGCTCCTGTTGAATCCAGCTCATGCAATAGCAAGATTGGGAGGGTACAAGGCTCCTGAACAGTCAGAAATCAAGAGGCTCTCGCACAAGGCTGATGTCTATAGCTTTGGGGTCTTATTGCTGGAAGTTCTTACAGGAAGGGCACCAGCTCAGTACCCTTCCCCCACACGTCCACGCGTGGATGAAGAGGAACAGGCTATTGATCTCCCAAAATGGGTACGATCAGTAGTGAAGGAAGAGTGGACGGCAGAAGTGTTCGATCAGGAACTTCTGAGGTATAAGAACATTGAGGAGGAGCTTGTGTCAATGCTTCATGTGGGGTTGGCTTGTGTAGCCCCATTGCCTGAAAAGAGGCCAACAATGCCTGAAGTGGTGAAGCTGATTGAGGACATCAGGGTGGAACAATCTCCTTTAGGAGAAGATTACGATGAATCGCGCAATTCGCTCTCACCTTCCCTTGCCACCACCGAAGATGGATTGGCTGGATATTGATTAGTCCTGCCAATATAACTTATGGGTTGTTTTGTTCTTGATTTGCATTTTCTCGCTGCCAGTTACCAGCATTGTAGGCTTCTCCCGAGCCCTTTTGTTCTGTAGTGTTGTTCTTTGTAGTTATGTAAGCACTGAATCTACATTGTCACATGTGGGTAGTCGTGATCTTGCGAGCACAAGCAACCAGATTGCATATCTCATGGCTCTTTAGGTTTATATTTGAACTGGATTTGGAAATTTAGAATTTTAACCGGGTGCATGATATAGATTTATTATGCATAATATAGTGTATTTGTATTTTATACGTACTATTTACTAGTTATTTTTATATACATATATATATTTGTCTTTACATGCTTGTATAAAACTTTTATACTCCCTTGTTTATGTTTTATTTTTATTTTTTTAGTATTTATAGTTTCTAGAGTTTTTGCATTAAAATATGTATTTAATAAGTATTATATTTTTATTTTATAATATGTATTGGACTTCACGGGCGGGCTTGGGCGTGTGCATACTTTTAAGGGTCGGGTACGGTCAAAATCATAGGTTTGAATCTCAGGCCGAGTTGGGGTTGGATAAGACTGAAACATGTAGAGTTAAGGCAAAAACCCAGCAGAGCACGTTTCATAATCACCTCTTCTTTTGGGGCACCATAATTTTCGTATTTATGTTTTGATCAATTTTTGTGAATTTAACAATTTTTTGTCCATCATAAAAATCAAATTCATCTCCAAGATTTTAGAATTACCATATCTTTTTGTCGATACAAAAAATCTGCACGACCTTAGATGTTAATAGCTGCGGTCCAGGCGGTGATATAGACGGTGAATCTTTAACCTACAAGAACAAGAACAGGCAGCCCTTCGTAGCCCGAGAACACTCCAATACTCAAGTCAGTGTCTATCTTAAGAATGAATCAAAGGATTCTTATATCACAATTCGTAGTGCCTACCTTAATCTGAGTTTCATCTTTCCTTTTATCGGTGTTTTGGGTATGTCTGTTCAAATTCTCATATCCCTGATAGTTAGGTATGTTGAGATGCGATGATTTGAATCTCAACATTGAGACTATTATGCTATAAGGATTCGTCTTCATCTGAAGCCTGGTTTGAATTCGAATTTGAATTCTCCCCAAGTTGACACTAGGAAATTTGTCAATGAAGTCTTCCCTCCTTAAATTGAATTAAGTACTTGTTTTCTCAAATCATGCATGGTTGTTGAAATTATATGACGGTTAAGATTGCAACGTAAAGATACAACATTAGGATAGGCCCAAAAGTTCAGCCCAGTTCATAGGTCCATAATTTCTAGTATGTATCTCAATGGATCAGTATGTACAGCTATGTCTGATCCTGTCGAGCTCTTTCTTGACCGTTGCCTCTGTGCTAAGCTAGGTTACTTTAGTCTATATATATATATATATATGACCCCGTTTGGCAAAGCACATTTATGTTTGTATCTAGCATAAATGCTTTGTGCATGCCAAATGAGCATTTTCGGGCACCATATAATCCAAGACAATTTTGAAGCAATATTATGCTACTTTTGGAATGTTTCTCTTTGGGACAATTTTGATAACATTTTTCATTTTCTCCTCATATTGTCCTAACTCCTCTATTGTTATCCCCCTAATACCATCAAATCAATATCGATATAATTAATTATATTTTAAAATAAATATAATTAATTAATTATGGTTATTTTATAAATGAATTAATCATCTTTATGTTATAAATTAATTAATAATCTTTATTTTATTTTAATTAATCATATTTGTTTTATAAATTTATTAATTATCTTAATTTTATTTTAATTGATTATATTTATTTTATAAATTAATTTTTTTACATTTATATGCATATGTTAGAAACTATAATGCATGATATCCTTGCACGTAATTTGTCATAAAATGATAACCAGCATAAATGTTACATGCAAAAGTTCAACCAAACACTACCAAGCATTCGTGCAACATATCTACTACTTAAATTGTTCAGTATTTATGCTACCACTATTTCTGCTAGCATATCTACTACTTTGAAAATAATTACCAAACTAGGTCATATATATGATGCACATCCCTCATTTCAATTTCAATGAAAAGTATTGAAAAGTAATCTCTACAAGATCTCTTACAACGTTTCCTTTCCTTTGTTGACTTGATTGGCTTCTTAGTTTGACGACTCCTCTTTACTGTATCTCACTTGTCATGTTGACTAGGCATGACATTTTTTTAATCATTGACATTTTTTTATATTAAATTTAATTTTTATTTAGGCAAAAAACAAAAAAGGCATTTGGCTATTATTATCTCGTTTTCATCCATAAAACTGAACAAATGACAAATAACTTGGCTGTACTGATCCCAATTCCCAACCTCCAATGACTTAGCTGGATTGGTCGTAATAATATATTCGAAGCCAGCTTTATGTGAGGCATATATGCTGAGCTGTATCCTAGTCATATACATGTCAACAGGCCACTCATTCGGCAATTTTATTGGGTTTGTCTCAAAAACTAAGGATTAGAGAAAATGATCAAGAAATGTACAAACACATTGTGTGTGAAGTGACCGGCATACACTTTAGATTTTTCAGCCACTCTATGTATTGGACACCTATCAACCGACCGAACTCTTGTTATTAAAATTAAAATACACAATTGCTCCTTCATCTATTCACTATATAATAGAAAGACCTTTATCGAAATTTAATCATATCAAATTATGGATATGATAATAGCCGAGAAAGAGTTGCATCTGTTTTTGGGTTTAATCATTTGCTTTACTTTTATGAGGTTTACAGTAATTGAAGCGATTCCTAAAGGCGCTCTCGTAACACATCTTCCTGGTTTTAAAGGCGACTTCCCATCAAAACACTATTCAGGGTAATTTTTCTTTTTCTTTTTCTTTTTTAAGGATATTTTTAATTTGTGGATAGTTTTTCTAATGTATATTTTTTTGTTTAATATTCCATCTTAATCCTATAAGAAGATTCTTATTATCTGGGCTTGATTCTTCATTTTTTGAATTAATATCAAGAGTTAATTTCTACATTTAGTTTTTACTCGTTGGGACAATAACCCATGGGCAGAGACAAAACTGGAAGTCTAGCAGTGGGCTTTTTTTTTTTTTTTTAAATTTTTTTGATGTTAGGTTTATAAGTAATCACATGATCCATTATTCTTTACTTTATGCTCTCTTGAAATATATGAGTTGGGACAACAGCACTTGATTAACTTTAATTCTTCTCGTAGTTCAAACTTTAATTCAAGATGAATATTTATTCATAATATTTTTTCAATGAGTTGTATATAGATCTAAAGAAAATTTTCAAGGCAAATCATATGCCAAAAAAAAAAAAAAAAAAGCTAATCAAGTGCTGTTGTTTTAATATTAGCTCATCCCAATTTAATTTCATGGCTCCGCCGTTGCCCATGGGAATGGATGATTTGGTGTTTTAAAGAAAAAAAATAATTTAACAATTAGACTTCTTCCCTTTTTAAGGTACATGAAAATAGACAATAAGAGGTATCTATTCTACTACTTCGTCACTTCTGAGAGAGAACCGAAGAATGATCCCCTTGTTTTATGGCTCAATGGAGGACCTGGATGTTCTACTTTTGATGGTTTTATCTATCAACATGGTATATATGCTTGCTTGCTTCCACTCTTATATATCAATTTTTTTTTATTTTTTTTAAAAAAAAAGAGTTATCTAATACAAAATATTTAAGTTCAATTTTCTGCGGGATTCAATATTCAATAAATGGTTTGGCTTAGTCTCAAATTGGAGAATATGTGCCAACACTCAGCAAAAAAAAGTTTGCTCTGTCGGATCGGTCGCTCGAGACCTCTAGCCTCTACTCATATATGATAAAGAAAGTGGGATCATTTATTATGAAGTAGTAAAGGATGATTATGATCTAGTTTATGGCCTAGTAGAAAGTAGAAAAAGATTGCAATCAATTTAAGTATGATTGAAAATGAATCTTGTTCTATCGTTGATTATAGATTTCTTTATGAAAAATATGAATCGCAATTTGAAGAGGTGGAAGAAGAAGGAGTCCTCGACTGGCAATGGAGAGACGAGGGTTTATTCAATCACATGGTTTGGGCTCCTATAATATGGCACTGTCAAGGTTTTCTATTTGCTTTGTATCGAAAGGCCCAATAAATTGATATTTCCCTATTGGGCCAGAAAAGGCAAAAATAAATCCACTCAAATATTTTATTTTTTTTATTGTTTCTATTTTGTATACAAATCAAGTTTCTATTGTTATAATCTCAATTTCATTTAGGTCCATTCAAATTTGAAACTGGAAAGCCACGTGGAAGTCTGCCAACATTGAATCTCAATCCATATAGTTGGTCCAAGGTCAAAAACATTTAAATTGATGTATCTTTATTCTTAATGTCATTTCAATTTGCATGATTGCATCCTTTTTCATACTTTTATAAGCCCTTATATTTACTTCTAAAGCATAAAATTGTGTTATTAGGTTTCAAACATTATTTATTTAGACTCTCCGGTTGGTGTTGGGTTCTCTTACTCTAAAGACAAAACAAATTACGCGACTGGAGATCATAAGATTGCTATTGATACACATACATTCTTGGTAATGGTAAGTATGTTTGAGATTTTTCAACATCATTTTGTTTTTTAATACACACACACACACATATATATATATATATATATATATTAACATCTCTATGTTCTTGGCAAGTTAGTGGTTTGAGCTATATCCAGAATTTGTGAATAATCCATTTTATATCGCTGGAGAATCGTATGCTGGTATTTATATACCAACTCTTGCTACAAAAATAATACAAGGTATTGTCTTATATGTGCTTAGTGCTTGCATGTTAACATTATTTTTCTATACTAATTAAAATTATTTTTCTTTAAGGAATCAAAGATGACGTTGAACGCAACATTAATTTCAAGGTATCCCAATATTTTTTCAAATAAATTCATGTGTGTATATATATATATATTCGAAAAAAAATGAAAAAAAACATTAACATTAAATAACCTTTATATAAGCAGGGCTATATGGTGGGAAATGGGGTGGCTGACCCTAGTTCACCATTTAATAACGATGATAAAATCCTTTTTCTGCATGGTATGGGACTTATTTCAGATGATCTTTTTGAGGTGGGTAAATGTAAAATATAATGTTTTAATTGATTTCACTAAACATTCTATCCAAAAAAATATATATATACAAAAGAATTGCTATCATAATCTAAACATTTTAATGCGTACTTTATTGCAGAATATTCAAATTACTTGTAATATGAAGGATAATAAAGACGAGTGTCACCATTACCTCAGTAAGGTTGACAAGGTAATTAAGAGAATTTCTGTGTGTGTATATACACGCGCACACACATACGTAGTTATGCAAATGCTTAACCTATAAATTACTGTAATCGGATAATTAATTGATGATTAATTTGTAGATAATTGATGGCATGAACCCGTATAATATCCTTGAACCCTGTTACCATCCACCAAAATCTAAACCTGATACAAAAGAAAATGGAGCTTCAACATCAATGTCTCTTCTGGTTCGGAACCGAACGGTTGGTCTTAACGATTTTACTGGCTTATGGACTAATAGTGAAGGTGTTGATGATTGCCTTGTAAGTTACAGATGCATAAATATTGTAATTAATATTTATATTATACTCCCCATCACCTGAACCAAGAAAAATAAAAAAATAAAAAAATAAAAATTATATTGATTCATTCTCACATGCTATGCACTATTTATTGTTTTCGGGGTTTTTTTTTTTTTTTTTTTTTCAGAATGACGAAGTTGCAACTACATGGCTAAATAATTTATTAGTGAGGAAAGCAATCCACGCAGAGCCGGTAAATGGTGTATAGAAGTGATAGGAATCTTAGGAAATGGGATCACAATCATCCCAATGACTAACATGTCACTCTCTAAATCAATCATCATATTTTGTGAGCCCCTACACTTACATCGATCAATGAACAAAATGAATTACTGGGATAACTAGAATCTCATTTAGTGAGATCCTTAACATTTTTTAAGGGTGTATGAAGTATATTATGTATAGAGATAGCATAAGTGATAGAGTCATCCCAGTAATCAATCATGTTCTTCGATTGATGTAAATCAGGTTTTGCGGGGCCTACACTTATATCAATTAATGATCAAGATTGATGACTGAGATCCCTAACATTTTTGTATAGATAGACATACAATAAAGGTTGTTTAATCTAATTAATTATGCAATCCATGATTACGTTTAAGGTTGATATGATTGGGCGGCGTTGGGTCACCGTTTCAGAAAACGTTCTTTATAATTATAAAAAAGATGCCGGAAGCATGATCCCGTACCATAAAAATCTAATAAAGGCAGGGTATCGCGCACTTATATTCTGGTAAATTTACAAATAATAATAATATATAATAATATATAATACGATAATTAGTTGTTAATTGTGTAAAGAAACAACAAGTTAATACAATTAGAAGTGATAGGGATCCTAGTAAATGAGATCTCAGTCATCCCAGTAATCAATTATGTCCCTTGATTGATGTGCATCAGGTTTTGTGGGCCCCTACACTTACATCAATTAATAGCCAAGATTGATTACTAGGATTATTGGGATCTCTAACATTTTTGTTTTACAAGTATATATGTATATACGGTGTTAATTAATTGTTTAATTTGCACAACTTCAGTGGAGACCATGATATGGTTGTTCCATTTACTGGGACACAAAGATGGATTAAATCACTTGGATATGACATCGTAGATGAATGGAGATCATGGATAGTGAATGAACAAGTTGCCGGGTAAATTATTAATTATATATACTGTTTAAATTATGGTATGTTATGTGTAAGTAATTTAATTATATACATATACATATACATTTTTATGTTTTGTTGTGCATGCAGAATTTTACAAGGATATGAACATGAACTGACATTTCTCACCATTAAGGTTAGTTGCTTAGCATGAGTATTTATCGATCGGTTCTCATGTTTCACTTAATTAGAGTTCTCAAAAAGAAACGAGGGTTAATTAATCAATCTAAAAGAAAAAGAAAAAAAATTGACGTGAATGATGAAGATTTTGATTTTGATTATTGACCAAAATTGTTGAATATTTGATAACTTATGTTCTTTGCCATCTTTCACAGGGTGCCGGGCACAGAGTCGCTTACAACAAGCCACAAGAGGCATTGCATTTCTATAGTCAGTGGTTGGACAGAGAGCCAATATGATCGGACATCACGAAAATTTCTCTGTAATCTACATTTTTTTAAAAAATAAAATTTAGAGAAATCTTTATTTATCCTCTACCCCTAAAGATGTACTTTTTTTTTTGGTTTTTTAATAAAAAATTGACAGGAAAAAACAAACAAACAAGTTTTATCATTTGCAAGGTTAAATAAATTTAAGGGCTTTTCATAACAGAGTAAACAAATTTAAAGCAAAGAAAATCTTATCTCCACACTCTTGCTTCCATCAATCCAAGATAACAAGATGAGGGTAGATTTCAAAAGGTGAGGAAAATCTGTTTCGAGATAAGGATTTGGGGTTTAGGTTAATCTAGTTCTAGATAACCCAAGGGTGCACAATCATCTATCGAGGAAGAAAAGATAAACCAGATGCTCCTTGAAGGTGATAGTTAACCCACGAGAGATTGAAATCAAGAGCATATCTAACAGTTGGAACTTGAAATTGAAGGTGATAGCTGACCCAAAATAGAGAAATAGATGAAATTCAAAACTCATAGCAGTAATCAAAGAAACCCTAACAAACCCCACAACAAATAACACAAATTCGCAACAAACCCAAGTACAACAAGAAGAAGAGCATTCTCCACTCTAGTGCTTTCATCAATCGAAGATAACGAGAGTGATGAGGGTAGATTTGAAAGTTGAGGAAAATCTAGTTTGAGATGAGGTAGAGAAGAAGAAGTGATGAGAGAGTAGTAGAGAGAGTCAATTTTGTTCTAATCTCAAACCTCAGGAGTAAAGACCCAATTTTTTTTTGTCCTTTAACTTAAACCGTTTGATCTGTATATGTTAATCCAACGGTTGAAAAATTGAACAGGTTATTAGCCGGTGCAATAGTGCACCGGCTCTCCCCCAAACCTGGAACCAAGTTTAGGCACCTTTCCAAAACACTAACCATAGTTGTCGTAGTTTTTTTATATTGAATTTATTTATTGTTTCAGACAAAAAAAAAAAAAAAGAAGAAAAAGACATATGCCAGATAATGCTGCCCTCATCCCAACTTCCAATGACTTAGCTGGATTATTAGTAATAATCTCCAAACCCAACCTTACATGACTTCTGATAAAAAAAAAAAAAAAAAAAAAAAAAAAAAACCTTACATGACTTGTCCTACATCATATGCAAGCACATCAAGAAAGAGGAGGCCACTTATTCGGCGAATTTATTGGATTTGTCATAAAAATGGGGATTAGACAAAATGATCAATAAATGTACAAAAACATTGTGTGTGGAGTGGTCAAAATACATTCTAAATTCTTCAGCCACCACTCTATGCTACATTCTAAATTTTCCAATATTTAAATTCGACATGGGTAAATATTATGCACTTTGACCAACTCTACAACACCCATTAACCGAACATGTTTTGTCTGCTTTTTTTGGGTTCTCACTTGTTTCCCTCGCCATTGAAAATATTAAAATATATAATCGCTTCTTTATATATTTTACTATGTATAGACAAATCCCTGACCAACTTGAATCATATCAAATTATGAATACGGTAACTGTAGCCAGGAAAGAGTTGCATCTGTTTTTGAGTTTAGTCATTTGCTTCACTTTTATTAGGTTTACATTCATCGAAGCTACTCCTGAAGGCGTTCGCGTATCACATCTGCCTGGTTTCGTAGGCACCTTCCCATGAGAACACTATTCAGGGTATTTTTTTTGAATCACTTTTAGTTGGTGGATAGTTTCGCTAATATATACTTTTCTATTTAATATTCCATCTTAATCCTATGAGAAAATAAGTATTTTTCTTATTGTTCTGAGCTTGATGCTTTCTTTTGCGAATTAATATCAATAGTTAACTTCTACAATTACTTTTATCCTTGGAACAATAATCCATGGGCAGAGGTGGAAATAGCACTAGCTATACTGGGTAGTAATTCGGTGTAGATTTTTTTTAGGGTTAATTGTATTTTTTATCACCGAAAGATAATGATCGTCACTTTTAACATTCAAAGATTTTTTTGTTACAATAATATTTTAGGGGGAAAATTTTTTTCATCTCATACCATAGGAGGTTCATTTTCAGCATCAATGGAGTACAAACTCCATCCTTCTCTATCTGTCTTTTCCTATGTAGAGTAGCGAAGAAAACAACAAACCCGCTTACCTATACAAATCCCCTTCTTCACCAACTCAACTATTGCTCTCTACACAACTGCACTTTGAATCTCCGATGATGGATCGTTTGACCCACGTTGACCAAGAACCACCGGAAGAAGACCTAACACTGTACCTGCATATCTCCTACAACTGCGGGCCAAGACTTTCAAGGACCTCCCTTTCCTCATCCTCTTCGTTCTCCAACAATCATCCTTTTTTTCCAAATCTAGATCTGCAAGGGTTTCCATTCCTCATATACTCAAAACCAGTATCTGCCTTTTCTAGATCCAGATCTTCCGCCTCCAACAATCATCCCTTTACCATTATTTGGGTTGTGAAAGAAGGTGAGAGAGACAGAAGGAGAGTGAGGAAGGAGAGACAAAATGGCTAAATTTCTTATTTAAAATAAGAAAAATAGTATATATTGCCACATAGATATATTTTGATTAATTATTGTTGATTTAATGCCACATATGCATTGATCCTATCCGGCATTGTAGCAATTTTGACCGAGTCCTAGAAAGTCTCATTTTGAAAAAATGGGTGATGACATTGTAATAAAAAAATCTTTCAGTGCTAAAAATGAACGATCTCTATCTTTCGATGATGAAAAATATAATTAACGCCTTTTTTTAATGTTAGGTTAAGTAATATGCCCATTGATCTTTATGCTCTCTAGGAAAATATGGGATGGGCCACATGAGTGTTCCTATCAATAATTCAAACTGGACTGGTCTTAGTTCATGAGTTGTGTTACTATATGTTTTTGTCTATTTTCCACTAACTTTTAATTTTATTATATTTTTAAAAATAAAGAAAGTCTAAAACCACGTGCAAGTATATGAATACTAATTCTTTTGGTTTGAGCTTAAAAAATTATGTGAGTGCCAATACTCATTTTTGACGTAGTCAAACTTTAATAGATGAATATTTATTCATAATATCATTTTAAAAAATTATGTTATTGTAAATAGATCTTCAAAAAATTTCTAGGGCCATTGACCCTATTCTCCCTAAAAGAAAACTAATAAAAGTGCCGTTGTTTTAATATTAGTCCACCCCAACTTAACTTTCTTGTTCCACCCTTGCCTATGAGAATGAATGATTTTATGTTTTTAAAGAAAATAATTTAATAATTAAACTTCTTCCCTTGTTAAGGTACGTAGAAATAGACCGCGAGAGATATCTGTTCTACTACTTCGTCGTTTCTGAGAGAGAACAAAAGAATGATCCTGTTGTTTTATGGCTCAATGGAGGACCCGGAGCTTCTAGTTTTGATGGATTTATCAATGAACATGGTATATTCTTGCATGCTTCTACTCTTATATATCAATGCATTTCTAATACAACAAAATTAAGTATGGAGTTCAACTTTTACGTTGGAATTCAATTCACGAAATTGTACAGTTTAGTATGGATTTAGGGGCTCCGTAATTCCCTAGAGTCTACAATTTATATCCAATGGTGAAGAAAAAGTCATACAAATTTTAAAAATAAAAAAATAAAAATGTGGTGTGATGTGGCACGTGTCTTGAACCATTGAATTTCAATTGTAGACTCTACAATTTGAAACTAATTGCGGAGCCCCCTAATCCGTTTAGTCTTTGATATATCCCAAAGCGGAATATGTGCCAACACTCTAAAAAAACAAAAAAGAAATTTTTTTCTCCCGGATTGGTCACACAAGAGCTTTGTCCCAAACTAGAGGAAAAAGAAAATGGGACGATTCTAATCTACTTCATGGCCTATTAAAAGTAGAAGGCACTCTTGTGGAATCCTTATGGACAAAAAAGTATTGCAGTCAATTTGATAATGATTTAATGACATTGCCTATTCAGCCCGAACCAAGAAATACCTTAGATATGATGCAAAATGGATCTTCTTCTATCGTTGATCAGAGATTTCTCTATGAAAAATACGAATAGAGTTTGGAGAAGTGGAAGGAGGAGGAGTCCTCAACTTGCAACTGAGACAGGAAAATTTATTCAATCGCATAGTTAGGGCTCTTGGTAGATGGTGCTATTGGGGGTTTTCTATTTGCTTTGATTGAAAGACCCAATGAATTGGAATTTTCCTATTGGGCGAGGGCCAGGGCCAGAAAAGGCAAAAATAAATCCACTTAAGTATTATTTTATATATATAAATCTAAATTTCTACTGTTGTAATTTTAATTTCATTTAGGTCCATTCAAATTTGAAATTGGAAAGCCACGTGGAAGCCTACCAACATTGCATCCCAATCCATATAGTTGGTCCAAGGTTAAAAACATTTAAATTGATGCATATTTATTCTTAATGTTATTTCAATTTGCATAATTGCACCTTTTTTTTTTCATTGTTATATTTACTTCTAAATATAAAATTTTCTTATTAGGTTTCAAATATTATTTATTTAGATTCTCCAGTTGGTGTTGGGTTCTCTTACTCTAAAGCCAAAACCAAACCCACGACTGGAGATCGTAAAACTGCTATTGATACACATACATTCTTGGTAAAGGTAATTAAGTATATATGTTTGAGATTTTTCAACATGACTTTGTTTTTAAAATATATATTAACATCTTTATGTTCTTGGCAAGTTAGTGGTTTAAACTATATCCAGAATTTGTGAAAAATCCATTTTATATTGCTGGAGAATCATATGCTGGTATTTATATACCAACTCTTGCTACTGAAATTATACAAGGTATTCTCATATATGGTGCTTACATGTTAACATTGTTTGTTCTATACTAATTAAAATTATTTCTCTTAAAGGAATAAAAAATGGCATTGAACCCAAAATTAATTTCGAGGTATGCCAATATTTTTCAAACAAATTCATATATATGTGTGTGCGCGCGCACCAAAAAGGAAAAATTTACCTTTCAATCATTTTTATATTAGCAGGGCTATATGGTGGGAAATGGGGTGGCCATCGTGAATTTAAGTTTTGTTACCGATGTTCAAGTCCATTTTCTGCGTGGTATGGGAGTTATCTCGGATGATCTTTTTAAGGTGGGTGAATGTAAAAAACAGGGTTTAATTGATTTCACTAAACATTCTACATAAAAAAAAACACAATAGAAAACATTTTAATGCCTGTTTTATTTCAGGATATTCAAGATAATTGTATAATAAATGATGACAAAGACAAGTGTCACTATTACCTCCGTAAGGTTGTCGAGGTATATAATTAAAACGATTAATTGTTGTTGTCACTTGATTTTGCATTTTAATTCGGGAATGCTTAACCTATAAATTAATTGGTGATTAATTTGTAGACAATTGATGGTTTGAACCAGTTTAACATCCTTGAACCCTGTTACCATCCACCAAAATCTAAACCCGATACAAAAGAAAATGGAACTTCGACATCAATGTCTCTTATGGCGAGGAACCAAACGGTTGGTCTTAACATCCTTGCTGGCTTATGGACTAATAGTAAAGGTGTTGATGATTGTCTTGTAAGTTACACTGCAAATTTCTTATATATTTTAATTTTTTGAAACATCGTTGAAAAGTATGTTTCTCGTTGGAATTAAATTTTGAATACGCATATGCCTAACCTAATCGATTGTCAACCGAACCATCTCTCATTGGTGTGTGCAAATTTCTTATATTGACAATTCATTCATTCTCACATGACACACGTATGTACTATCCATTATTTTTGGCCCTTTTTTGTTTTTTTTCAGAATGATGAAGTTGCAACTACATGGCTAAATAACGAATTAGTGAGGGAAGCAATCCACGCAAAATCGGTAAATGGTGTATGAAGCATATTATGTTTATATATATATATATATAATATAAAGAGATACAATAAGGTTCTTTAATCTAATCAATTGTGCAATTTATGGTTACGTTTAAGGTTGCTATGATCGGTCCTTGGGTCATTGTCTCAGAAAATGTTCTTAATAATCATGAAAAAGATGCCGGAAGCATGATTCCATACCATAGGGAGCTAACAATGGCAAAGTATCGCGCACTTCTGTACAGGTAAATAATAATAATATATGATGCGATATATATATGTATGTATGTATGTATGGTGTTAATTAATGGTTTAATTTACACAACTCCTCTCCAGTGGAGACCATGATATGGTAGTTCCATTTACTGGAACTCAAAGATGGATTAAATCACTTGAATATAAGATCGTTGATGAATGGAGGCCATGGATAGTGAATGAACAGATTGCCGGGTACGTAAATTATATATAATATTTAGATTATGGTATGTTATAAGTAATGTAATCATATACATATACATATACATATATTTTATGTGCTGTGCATGCAGATTTTTACAAGGATACGACCATGGACTCACATTTCTCACCGTTAAGGTTAGTCGCTTAGCATGATCAGTATTTATCGCTGCTCATTTTTGCACCAACTCTTGGTGTTAGGATTTAAAAAACAAACAAAAAAAAATCATGATTCACTTAATTAGTTAGAGTTCCCAAAAATAAATGAGGGTAAACCGATAGCAAAATACTATTTAAATTGACGTGAAAGATGAATATTTTAATTTGTATTATATAACAAATTGTTAAATATTTGATTAATTTGTGTTTTTTTACCATCTTTCTCAGGGTGCAGGGCATAGAGTCCCTTACCACAAACCACAAGAGGCATTGCATTTCTATAGCCATTGGTTGGACAAAAAGGCAATATGACCGAACATCACAAAAATTTTGGATTTCTCTCTAGTCTCTGTTTTTTTTTTTCAAAAAAGTTAAGTATATAGAAATCTCTATTTAGCCTCTATCGCTAAAGATGTATTTTTTTTAAAATTTCTGAAGAAAAAACAAACAAACAAGTTTTTATCATTTGCAAGATTACTAGCAACTACAAGAAACGTACTAAATTTACCAACAATGTAATAGTGTAATTGCAGCACCCAACACGACAGCTCATAGCCGAAGGGACCATTTTTAGAGCATCCATATCAACTCTCGTAAACACGTCATTTACTACATTTTAACGAAAGAAACCCAAAAAAACTAAAAAGACACACCACATCACATCAGCTCTTGTATTTTACAGGAAAATTTTAGAGTTGTTACAGTCATCATCCGCTACATCTAACGGATCACTATAACTTTGGTATTCTTATTTTATTAATAAAATATCAACTTTCTATTTCTTTAATCTTTTTATTATTTAGTTTTTTTTTTCCACTATCCTTTGTTCTCTCCCGTTTTCCTCTCTCCTTCTCTTCACCCTATTCGCTGCCTCAATTTTGGTCTTCCGGTTCCGATCGATCGGCCTCGTACGTATCGCATCTGATCAAGTACTTATTTTCCTTGTTCTGTGTCTGTCTCAACATCCCAAAAGAATCGATCAAAACTACATGTAATGGTCTTGAGACACCGGGACTGGTAGTCTTTGAGTCCTTTGGAGCATGTACAAGAGGCGAAAGCGAGGATCGCAACATTTGTAACGAAGATCTTCTACGAAATATAGATTCTGATGACCCATTGATCGCACTATCGCAGTCACCGAATGCTTGATAGTCTCCTTCGCATTTCATCTACTTCAGCAAGTTGACGCGGTGACGATGGGGATGGGGTTGATGAGGTGGTAAGGATGGGATTGATGAGGTGTCTTTGTTATAGTCAAGTGTGATTTTTGGTTTCGTTTTTTGACTTTATTTGTAATAGCCAAACACTCTTCATAATTAAAATTCATATTTTTTTTGATAGACGTAATTAAAAATCATTGATAATTAAGTATACTTACATTATTTTATCACATATTAGAAACACACATATTAAGTATATTTACATTATTTTATCACATATTAAATATGATGTTGTCAAAAAAATATATTTCCTTGTTTAAAATATACTCAATAAAAATTAAATAGAAAAGATATTAAAAATGATTGGAGAAATAAATATGTTAAGTTATAAAGGATTATTTAGAGGAATTGACGTAAAATATTGCTGAATTGTAATTTTATGAAACTATAAAAAGACACAATTTATTGTATTTTAGAGAATTCGTTAAAAGTGAATTAAATTGTATACTCCTAAAGAACCTATGGCTCCATCAAAAACGACAGCTCATAGGATCTGACCTTTAAAACGTGCTCGGCTGACGTGTCACATCCCTCGCATTAGCACGCGCCCCTTGTTCCACCACCCCCTAAAATTTGTGCTCGTCTCGAATGCTTGTAATCTACGCGCAGTTATGTGGCCAATCAAGACCACTCCCGCCAACTACTTAACCCACGTCCGCGTGAGCTTGACGCTTTACCCTTCTCCACGAAATACTCGCTTGTTAACCATACTTTGGCGGTACATGAAACTCCGTAAGGACTCTTCGATTGATGCCAATAAAAGTTCAATCTGACAATCCTTGATTTGACACGTGTGATGCTTCCCTGAACAGTAAATTGGAATACTGTAGTCAAAGTGCAAAAGGTCTTCTGCCTCCTGGTTCAGGGACCTTTTTCAAAACACTGCCCTTCCGTCGCTCCACGCTAAGAAAATTCTATTATTTCTCTTTTTCGCTCCTGTTGTCTGCAATCTTTGTTTGGGTCGATTTTTATTTTGCGCGATTTAGATTTTTATCAGCGAAGATGCATTCGAATCACTTGCTTCTCGAGGAGCCGATCAGGATGGCTTCGATCCTGGAACCGTCAAAGTCTGTGAGTATTAGCCTGTTCTGTTTGTCGACCGTTTCGGTATCGATCTGCTGTAGAAATTTCATGAAATTGTTACATTATTATCGAAACTTTTAAAGTAAATTGTTACAGTAATGTCGAAACTTTTACAGTATTGATTCGCTGTTATGTGATTGATGCGCAGAACTTTTTTCCTGCAATGACGAAGATTGTTGGTACTTTAGGTCCAAAATCTCGATCTGTTGAGGTTATTTCGGGCTGCCTAAAGGCTGGAATGTCAGGTGCAAGGCTTAACTTCAATGTCTTTTTCTCGAAAATTGTTGTAATAAAATTTGTTTCATTTGTTAAGAGTTTTAAATTGAACGTGGGCGCGTAGGGTTTGAAAGTTGTTGCGGCAAACAGTAGACGGATTAGGGTTTGTTGTGCAGCTATCAAGGTGGCTGGACGAATCTGATGAATTTGAATGTGTTCTTTTTGGTAGTGGCTCGGTTTGATTTTTCATGGGGTGACCCGGAGTACCACCAGGAGACTTTAGAGAACTTGAAAGCCGCTGTTAAGGACACCAAGAAGCTTTGTGCTGTAAGTTACTTAGGGTTCTATAGATGATTGTTGATACTGGAGAGTTTCTATTAATAGGTTTTGTTTGTTTGGTTGATAAGGGGACAGAGCAGAGGGAAAGAATATTTGATTTTTTTTTTATCTCAATTTTCTTTGCCATACACAGCTCGCATTTGTAATTTTGTATGCCAATGCCTCACTTATCTCAAAAATTAAGTTTTTTTATTTTATTGAGTACATGCTTCTTTTTGCGGGCATAACTGGTGTGAAACACTTGATAGTTCTTTGCCCTCTTATTGTTCGTTCCATACCACTCCAGTTGCTCTTGATAAATGTAGAATAAGGGCTACAAAGTGCTTTACTACTTGGTATTTCAGGTTATGCTGGACACTGTAGGGCCCGAGTTGCAGGTTGTCAACAAGAGTGAAAGCTCCATTTCACTTCTGGCTGATGGGTTTGTTGTTCTGACACCAAACAAAGAACAGGAAGCTTCTTCAGAAGTTTTACCCATCAACTTTGATGGACTATCGAAGGTTCTCCACTCTATTTTGAAGCTTACGCCTTACGGTCAATAAGTTTTCTTATGTTTGATTCTATTAGACATTAGGGGATTTTAAATAGCATTACACTACCAATTGAAATTCCTAGTGAGAAGGGTGCCATTATGAATCGGTTCTGGATGTGTGTAATTGAAATTAGCATCAATGTGTCTTTCTAGGGAAGGAATGTCTAACAACTGGATTTACTCCCGTATCATATTGGCATAGTTATATACTTCTAGTTTGTAAGGTTTCTGTAACTTGTAGAGAAACTAATTAAGAACAGCTGGCATTGGCAATTTTATATTTGTGTCTTCTATTGATCATTGTGTGCGTCCAATTTTCTTTTTTTCTTGGTGCTTGTCATGAAATTGTAAATTTTCACATGGTTTTGCAGGCGGTCAAGCCAGGAGATACCATTTTTATGGGTCAATATCTGTTCACTGGTAGTGAAACGACTTCTGTGTGGCTGGAGGTAGGATGAGGACTAGCCAGAGGCTATAGTCATAAAATTGGTTTTTTTCCTATAATTTTTGAAGTGGTTCTTGTCAAATCATGGATGAACTTAAATTAAATCCATATAGATAAGCAAATCAAGTAAAGAAGCCTGAACAAGAACAGTGAAACTAACAAGGCGAGAAATAAGGTAGAAATGTACAGAGATGACAAGGCAATGGCAACACTTGGCCCCTAACAAGGCAACTAGACGAAAATTTTCAGAAATTGGTATAAAGATTCTTCCCGGAAGTTAAAACAACCCTTTCCACCTGGGAAGACTTGAAGATGGTTAATGCCACCAAGGATGAGCATGAGACTGTCACCCATTAGAAAATCTCTTACTTTTTCACTTTTTGGGATTGATAATGTTTTCTTCCATTTATAGAAAAATAATGCTGACAGGTTTGGTAACATTAAACAGCGGAGGTGTTTGATAATCAGGGGGTCGTTTAATTATGGGTTACATCCTATGTATCGAAAAAAAATCTTTATAAGAAAGGGAGAAATGGCCTGCCTTTGGTTGGTGGTTTTCTAATCTTAGATCATCCCGCTTGGTTCTGTTGAAAACCTATTTGTTGGCTCAAGAATAATGGAGTCTGAGGACATAGTTTCCAAGTTGAGATTTGCTGCATCATTTATAATGGCATTTTATGTTGTGAGCATGCTATCTAAGCAAATTGTTTACATGCATGACCTGGAATCTCTTTTTTCTTTGGAGTTGATCAGGTTTCTGAGGTTAAAGGGGATGATGTGGTTTGTGTGATAAAGAACTCTGCAACACTAGCAGGGTCATTGTTCACCTTGCATGTATCTCAAATTCATATTGATCTTCCTACCCTTACTGATAAAGATAAGGAGGTAGTCCTGCTGTCCCTTTATACACCTTAATGTTTGACTGCTTGCCTTTACTTCTTAATTTTTATTAGTTTGCTTTCGTGATGTTTTTGTGCTACTTGCAGGTCATAAGTACTTGGGGAGTTCAAAAACAAAATTGACTTCCTCTCGTTGTCATATACACGGCATGCTGAAGATGTTCGCCAGGTAATCTTCGTGATAAAATTTCCTTATACAATGCATCTTTCTTGAGCTTATAATCTTCCTGTTTTATGCGTTTATTTTATAATTGATGCCAGTTATATTCTTCTCCAAAATTTAATGCAGATTCGTGCATTGCTTTCTAAGCTTGGTGACCTCAGCCAGACACAAGTTTTTGCAAAGATTGAGAATATAGAGGTATGTTAAATATATTAATCCATTTTCAAAGCCACATGGTTTGTTAAACATATTTAGTTAAACATTTTTTAATATTTATTTGTACCTTGTTTCTGTCTTTTTAAGGGATTGACCCATTTTGATGAGATATTACAAGAGGCAGATGGCATTATCCTTTCTCGAGGGAATTTGGGCATAGATCTTCCACCTGAAAAAGGTAAGGTTACTTTGTTTGAACCAAGCAGGCATGTGGCTTTAATTCATTGTAGTTTGAAATTGGTTGGTTGAACGTTGAAGAAGATATATAGATCCACGTCCACTTACTTTTATGTCCCACCTGCATAGCCTTTTTGGCCACCCACTTCTTTCCCATCTCCTCCCCAACTCACCTTTTGGAAAAGAAAGAAAAGAAGGCAACAAAACATTGTGATATGTCCTAATGTTTCTATTTCATCAATTGGGTATATGCATATAATTTCCCATTCATGGAGATAGGGATACATGTACGTTTTCCTGTATTTACCTCATCTATGAGCTTCTCTGGCGCTATACACTGTAGAAGTTACGTGAAGTAGCACTAGTTTCCAATTACAGATTCAAGCTGCAAGGCTGTAAACTTGGGTTCAATATCATGTCATAAAATGTTATTGCTTATTGAATAAATGAATCCTAATTAATTTCCATTTATATAGAGAATAGTTGAATTGATTGATGGATGTAATCCTTGGGGAGGAAGTTATATATTTCTTTATATTATAAAGCTGAAGAAATTTATGAACTGTCATCTTAAATTATGGTAAGATTATTTCATTATTTTCTAGAGACTTTAGACTGTTCAATATTAAATTATTTTCATTGCAAAACTTAAAACATGTTTGTACATTGATAGAAAATGTTTTCTGCATATTTCTTCGAATCTCATTTTGTCTCTGCAAAGTTGTATTGCCGTGGAAGGCTGTGGATAGAGCCAGCTGCTAATCCATCCTGTGTATGATGCAGGTGTTCTTATTTCAAAAAGCTGCCCTTTACAAATGTAATATGGCTGGAAAGCCTGCTGTGGTTACTCGTGTTGTGGACAGCATGACTGACAACTTAAGGCCAACTCGTGCAGAAGCGACCGATGTTGCTAATGCTGTTTTGGATGGTGTGTCTCTATTCATATCTTTAATATTGTTGCTTGGGGACGTTTCTTTCTTTTTGCGTGCGCACGTGTGTGCTTGGTTTTGGTCCTTTTAACATTTTTTATTGCGTATTTATCTTGTTTTCGTTTGTCTTTATGAGGTCAATGGGTCATGCATGCGTAGCCAAGATCTTACATGGTCTCTCGTTATTTGTTGTGTGCAGGAAGTGATGCAATTCTTCTTGGGGCTGAGACTCTACGTGGATTGTACCCTGTTGAAACCATTTCTACAGTTGGAAAAATTTGTGCTGAGGTAAGCCTTTATTTTAAGATCAATGCACCTGATGAATAAGCAACTGCATATTTGACTTAAGCGTGCTACATGAAAAACCTTGAATTTGTTGTGCCTCGTGATAGATAGATAGCTCAACCTAAACTCTGCAAGGTTTCTGTGACCTTGTGGTTTTGGAAGTGAAAATGTACTCAGAGTGCCTAGGTTCTCAATGATTACGCAACTTTTCTGTTTGACACAAACTTTGACTTGACTGACTGTTGACCTTTTGATTGAAATTTTGTCATTACAAATTTATTTAAATTGGAAATATCATATAAATTTGATCATGCTTCTATTGGAGTTTGTTCAAGCCTTCAAGGTACTTGATTGGGATTCTTTTATTCTGCCAGAATATTGGGCTAGGTGAAAATTATTTTCCAATTATTTGTTTTGCTAGAAGCAAGTAGTTTTTGAGGATGTGCATGCAAGATTATTTGAATTCATCTAGTAAATATATGGATTTAATCTATTTATTCTCATATATGATTATTTTTAGTAAGGTCAGGCATGTTAAGTGCAAGATTTCTCTCATTTTATTACCCGCATGAACCATGTAGGCAGAGAAGGTTTTCAATCAGGACTTGTATTTCAAGAAGACTGTCAAATATGTTGGAGAGCCAATGACCCACTTGGAATCTATTGCTTCATCCGCGGTACCTATTTTGGTGTTTTAATTTTTATATATCTGCAACATTATTTTTTTTCACTCTAGTTTTGCTTTGGGACTGGTCTAATTTTAAAAAAGAAGCCCTTTTTTAAAGGAAATTTGATATAGTCTGATATCTTTTTCTTTCTAGGTACGAGCGGCCATTAAGGTGAAGGCATCTGTCATTATATGCTTCACTTCGTCTGGAAGGGCTGCAAGGTATGTGTATTTTTGATGTGTTCCCTTAGCCGGGTGTGCTTGGGGATTTGTGGGCCTTATTCTTTAGATGATTTTTATTCTCTCAGGTATCTTTTTCATTTTGTCATGTTTCTCAATGCTCTTCTAATATTCTTTTACATTCAGGTTGATTGCAAAGTATAGGCCAACAATGCAGTTCTATCAGTTGTCATTCCCCGCCTCAAGACGAATCAACTAAAGTGGAGCTTTAGTGGCGCGTTTGAGGTACATTTCGTTAATCTGAACAGTGTACATTCACACATTGGATCACATTTTATTTGGAAAATGACCAGAGTTTGGCATCTGTTACTGCAAATACCCATTTTCAGAGGACTGAGGAATTTGAATTTTAGAGCCTGCAGCATTTATTTATATGAAAAAAAATCCCACAACAATGATGGAAGCCAAGATTAGAAAGCTTGAGAATCGTACATGGGCACAGGCCCAATACAAACTTTTTGGGATTTGCTTGAGAGAGCTCTCATTTTGTTTATTGATAATTGCTAGAAACCCTAAATTACATCAACTAATAAATATATATAGAGGCTGAACTAGTAGCGTTGTTTGACTCAATCTCCTAAATAACCTGAAATACCTAATTGACAACGATTCAGATACCAAATATAAATATTGCAATCCTTACCATTAAGGAAAATGTATTATAATTAAATAACAAAACAAACCTGGAAAGTCTACTGATATGTGGGCAAGGTCTTCATCATTATATTGAAATTTTGGCTTGTATTTTCTCTCGTCGTAAAGGGGCAGTAAGGCAAAAACTTTGTAATTGTTAGTGAATCGTTCTTGTCGGTAAATTTCCTCATCCTATCCTCTCCCAAATAATTTTCAAATAAGATTGAGCTGTATATACTTAGTCCTAGAGATTCTACAAACCCTAGAACTGGTTATGATCTTATTTCCGAATATCTATGTTATTGAATTTGAAAAGAAGGCTATTGTTTTTCACTTCCGAAGGACGAACCTCTTTCTTCTTTGGTAAACTGTATTGAAGTCGGGATTTCTGGGCAATTTTGATTTTAACCACATTATAATTTCATTATTACCGTCTCTTATTTTTATCAGTTTTAATTTTACCTTTAGAAAGGGTATTTTTCTCCTTTTTTTTTTTTTTTTTGCCTTTTCCCTTTCTCCTTGAAACTAAATTAGAATTTGTTTCTGCTGCTTTTTGCACCATTCCTTGATATTAAAATAGATGGAACTAATTATGTTTCAATGTTCAGGCAAGGCAATCCCTCATCGTAAGAGGTCTTTTCCCCATGCTTGCTGATCCACGGCATGCTGTAAGTTTTATAATTCATTCTTCATGAATTGTCAATGCTGTATTTGGAGGATGAAAACATATACACTTCTGGTTGCCTTCCTTGACGATGAAATACAAGCATTGATTACACCCCTTTCTGTCAACTGTGGTTAGTTTCCTTAGGGTTTGCTTGTTTGTTTGTTAACAACTGGCTCGGGGGGCTGGGCTACTCATGATTACTTGGCAGCATAATTACTGTTAAACGAGAAACAAGCCATGAATTAAGCTAGATGGTTGTTTGCATATTTTAGTCAATTAATAGCAGCTTAGAGTAATTGTGATAAATTGGCTGGGTTGTCAACCACCAAAATAGTTTTAGGTTTGACAAGTGCAAAACAATACCTGGCCTTTGTAGGTTCAGCCACCTCTTTAGCACTATGAATTATTATCTTTTAGGTATCCTTTGTATAGATGCTATTTTAAGTTCTATATTCTTACTTGCCAATTGTATCCCCATGATCAGTTCCTACTTGAATGCCATATCTGGTTCTGGGCTTGGTTCTTAATGTTGAACAGACATGTAGTCATACTAGTCTGGAATTTGATGTAACCCTCGCGGCTGGGGCTATACCCAGGCGCACTGTTGAACAGACATGTAGTCATATCTTTTCTTGATTGTTCAATCGGGATGAGTGAGGGTGGGACAGGGTGATGAGGAGCTTATCACCTAACCTGTCAACCTGATGTCCTCAAGTAATCCTAGGCTGATGCTCATCAGGCATAATGTGACATTGATTAGGTAGATTGTTTTCCTAAATTACTGTTTGTTTGTTAATTTGGAAGTTGAAACTTATTTCTGGAATTTTGCATTTTACTCTACTTTGCAGGCGGAATCCACGAGTGCAACAAATGAGTCAGTTTTAAAGGTCGCACTTGATCACGGAAAGGCCTCTGGAGTTATAAAGTCGCATGACCGAGTTGTCGTTTGCCAGAAAGTTGGAGATACATCTGTGGTTAAGATTATTGAGCTTGAAGATTGAAATATCTTAGCCAGCCAAATTTCTTGTGGTGTGTTCTCCCTCAATTTGTTGCAATATCAGGACCATGACTTCCATTTCTAGTTAAATTGAAATCTGGCAAATAATCCCATGATCGTATTTTATTTCACCAATAGGAACGGTATTCCAATTGATGAATTATGAAGATGACAATGTTCCAGTCTCAAAGTTTGAAGCTTACACATTGAAAGGGGATCAAAACAAATTCTGTTGTGAATACAAGTTAAGAATCATTAGAAAACAGATTAGGAGGAATTGTTGTTGCTCTGCATTGCGGGTATCACTCTATTGATTGGGTTCCTCACCTCTACTTGAAAGTTGAAATCCCCATCTAACAAGAATTAAAATTGCGAATGAGAAATTAACAAACTGGACCATCCCATATTCCCCCAACAACTATTTTCGCTGCTGATGGAATTGTACATCAAGTTTCTTTATTGGAAATAACATACAGCACTATCAAAATTTAAAATAACAAAGAGAACAAGATCTGAAACTTAATATGATAGTCTATCCAGTGACTGAAGATGGGTCACTTCTCTTGTTGGGGAATGTTGTTGAGGATGGTGATGCTGAATTTCAAGTAACTCGATCTCCTTCTCGCGTACAAGAAGCATCATTCTCTCATTCTCAAGCCGCCTTCGTTCGTTCTCCAGCTTTGCTCTCTCCATTTCCCTCTCTTTCTTGCTGCTAAATTTCAACCACTTCAGTCTTTGCTTCTCAATCTCAAAGGCGTGAAATTGATGGTTCACTTGCTGCTCCTCCAAATGCAGAAGCCTCAACTTGAGCCATTGTGACTTCTCCCATGGTGTCTTCCCTGGATCTTGCATCACACTCATAACTTCACCATTCAATTGTTGAATGGAAGCAGAGGTCTCTTCCTTTCTTGGCATCTTAAGCGGCCTCCTGACATCATGCTCATCATCTTCTTCATGTCCATGCCCATTTTGGGCCCTTGCATTGCCTTCTTCTGTCTCCTCTTCATCATCCTCGTCATCATCTTCATCCTCATCGCTCTCATCCTCCTCCTCATCATCTCCCTCTTCACCCGTCACCCTTTTCCCCATATTTGATACTTCTGTTCCAGCTCTGCCAGAATTTGCCAGAATTTGGACATTATCAGTTGAATGCAGACAACGCTGCTGCTGTACCTGCTGATGTTGAGCATGTGATGTCTCCACCGCCCCCTCTGGTGACTGATTAGTACCAGGAGCAGCACCAGCTGAGTTATGCCCACAACTACTATGATAAGCACACATTTCTCTAAAAAACAAGTGCTTAGAATTCAGCAATTTCCTAACTTCCTCCTTCATTTTTGGG
>NW_024056288.1:0-153777 GCF_013401445.1 Tripterygium wilfordii | reverse complement strand
GGGTCTATTCGCTTCTTATCCATTGAAACCCTCTAAGAAAGCTAAATTAGCAAGTTAGACTTCTAAGAACAATAAATGGAGTACAACGGTCCACTTTGAAGCTTTGGAATTGCTCAACTCGCTCCATAGACGTGCTTTACGTTTTGTGCAATTTGAAACATAACTCGGTCTATTCGCTTCTTTATCCATTGAAACCTTGTACGAAAGCTAAATTAGCAGTTTAGACTTCTAAGGGAACAATAAATGGAGTAGCAACGGTCCACTTTGAAGGCTTTGGAATTGCTCAACCTCTCTCCATAGACGTGCTTTCTACGTTTTTGTGCAATTTGAAACATACTCGGTCTATTTCGCTCTTTATCCATTGAAACCCTTGTACGAAAGCTAAATTAGCAAGTTAGACTTCTTAGAACAATAAATGGAGTACAACGGTCCACTTTGAAGCTTTGGAATGCTCAACTCTCTCCATAGACGTGCTTTTCACGTTTTTGTGCAATTTGAAACATAACTCGGTCTATTCGCTTCTTTATCCATTGAAACCTGTACGAAAGCTAAATTAGCAAGTTAGACTTCTAAGAACAATAAATGGAGTACAACGGTCCACTTTGAAGCTTTGGAATTGCTCAACTCTCTCCATAGACGTGCTTTTTCACGTTTTTGTGCAATTTGAAACATAACTCGGTCTATTCGCTTCTTTATCCATTGAAACCTTGTACGAAAGCTAAATTAGCAAGTTAGACTTCTAAGAAGCAATAAATGGAGTACAACGGTCCACTTTGAAGCTTTGGAATTGCTCAACTCTCTCCATAGACGTGCTTTTCACGTTTTTGTGCAATTTGAAACATAACTCGGTCTATTCGCTTCTTTATCCATTGAAACCCTTGTACGAAAGCTAAATTAGCAAGTTAGACTTCTTAGAACAATAAATGGAGTACAACGGTCCACTTTGAAGCTTTGGAATTGCTCAACTCTCTCCATAGACGTGCTTTTCACGTTTTTGTGCAATTTGAAACATAACTCGGTCTATTCGCTTCTTTATCCATTGAAACCTTGTACGAAAGCTAAATTAGCAAGTGAGACTTCTAAGGGCAATAAATGGAGTACAACGGTCCACTTTGAAGCTTTGGAATTGCTCAACTCTCTCCATAGACGTGCTTTTCACGTTTTTGTGCAATTTGAAACATAACTCGGTCTATTCGCTTCTTTATCCATTGAAACCTTGTACGAAAGCTAAATTAGCAAGTTAGACTTCTAAGAACAATAAATGGAGTACAACGGTCCACTTTGAAGCTTTGGAATTGCTCAACCCTCTCCATAGACGTGCTTTTCACGTTTTTGTGCAATTTGAAACATAACTCGGTCTATTCGCTTCTTTATCCATTGAAACCGTGTACGAAAGCTAAATTAGCAAGTGAGACTTCTTAGAGGCAATAAATGGAGTACAACGGTCCACTTTGAAGCTTTGGAATTGCTCAACTCTCTCCATAGACGTGCTTTTCACGTTTTTGTGCAATTTGAAACATAACTCGGTCTATTCGCTTCTTTATCCATTGAAACCTTGTACGAAAGCTAAATTAGCAAGTTAGACTTCTAAGAACAATAAATGGAGTAGCAACGGTCCACTTTGATGCTTTGGAATTGCTCAACTCTCTCCATAGACGTGCTTTTCACGTTTTTGTGCAATTTGAAACATAACTCGGTCTATTCGCTTCTTTATCCATTGAAACCTTGTACGAAAGCTAAATTAGCAAGTTAGACTTCTAAGGGCAATAAATGGAGTACAACGGTCCACTTTGAAGCTTTGGAATTGCTCAACTCTCTCCATAGACGTGCTTTTCACGTTTTTGTGCAATTTGAAACATAACTCGGTCTATTCGCTTCTTTATCCATTGAAACCTTGTACGAAAGCTAAATTAGCAAGTTAGACTTCTAAGGGCAATAAATGGAGTACAACGGTCCACTTTGAAGCTTTGGAATTGCTCAACTCTCTCCATAGACGTGCTTTTCACGTTTTTGTGCAATTTGAAACATAACTCGGTCTATTCGCTTCTTTATCCATTGAAACCTTGTACGAAAGCTAAATTAGCAAGTTAGACTTCTAAGGACAATAAATGGAGTACAACGGTCCACTTTGAAGCTTTGGAATTGCTCAACTCTCTCCATAGACGTGCTTTTCACGTTTTTGTGCAATTTGAAACATAACTCGGTCTATTCGCTTCTTTATCCATTGAAACCTTGTACGAAAGCTAAATTAGCAAGTTAGACTTCTAAGGGACAATAAATGGAGTACAACGGTCCACTTTGAAGCTTTGGAATTGCTCAACTCTCTCCATAGACGTGCTTTTCACGTTTTTGTGCAATTTGAAACATAACTCGGTCTATTCGCTTCTTTATCCATTGAAACCTTGTACGAAAGCTAAATTAGCAAGTTAGACTTCTAAGGAACAATAAATGGAGTACAACGGTCCACTTTGAAGCTTTGGAATTGCTCAACTCTCTCCATAGACGTGCTTTTCACGTTTTTGTGCAATTTGAAACATAACTCGGTCTATTCGCTTCTTTATCCATTGAAACCCTTGTACGAAAGCTAAATTAGCAAGTTAGACTTCTTAAGAACAATAAATGGAGTACAACGGTCCACTTTGAAGCTTTGGAATTGCTCAACTCTCTCCATAGACGTGCTTTTCACGTTTTTGTGCAATTTGAAACATAACTCGGTCTATTCGCTTCTTTATCCATTGAAACCTTGTACGAAAGCTAAATTAGCAAGTTAGACTTCTAAGGGCAATAAATGGAGTACAACGGTCCACTTTGAAGCTTTGGAATTGCTCAACTCTCTCCATAGACGTGCTTTTCACGTTTTTGTGCAATTTGAAACATAACTCGGTCTATTCGCTTCTTTATCCATTGAAACCTTGTACGAAAGCTAAATTAGCAAGTTAGACTTCTAAGGACAATAAATGGAGTACAACGGTCCACTTTGAAGCTTTCGAATTGCTCAACTCTCTCCATAGACGTGCTTTTCACGTTTTTGTGCAATTTGAAACATAACTCGGTCTATTCGCTTCTTTATCCATTGAAACCCTTGTACGAAAGCTAAATTAGCAAGTTAGACTTCTTAGAACAATAAATGGAGTACAACGGTCCACTTTGAAGCTTTGGAATTGCTCAACTCTCTCCATAGACGTGCTTTTCACGTTTTTGTGCAATTTGAAACATAACTCGGTCTATTCGCTTCTTTATCCATTGAAACCTTGTACGAAAGCTAAATTAGCAAGTGAGACTTCTAAGGGCAATAAATGGAGTACAACGGTCCACTTTGAAGCTTTGGAATTGCTCAACTCTCTCCATAGACGTGCTTTTCACGTTTTTGTGCAATTTGAAACATAACTCGGTCTATTCGCTTCTTTATCCATTGAAACCTTGTACGAAAGCTAAATTAGCAAGTTAGACTTCTAAGGACAATAAATGGAGTACAACGGTCCACTTTGAATGCTTTGGAATTGCTCAACTCTCTCCATAGACGTGTGCTTTTCACGTTTTTGTGCAATTTGAAACATAACTCGGTCTATTCGCTTCTTTATCCATTGAAACCTTGTACGAAAGCTAAATTAGCAAGTTAGACTTCTAAGAACAATAAATGGAGTACAACGGTCCACTTTGAAGCTTTGGAATTGCTCAACTCTCTCCAT
Organism: Tripterygium wilfordii; assembly: GCF_013401445.1. Taxonomy (NCBI): domain Eukaryota; kingdom Viridiplantae; phylum Streptophyta; class Magnoliopsida; order Celastrales; family Celastraceae; genus Tripterygium; species Tripterygium wilfordii. The sequence continues at coordinate 150,088 of NW_024056288.1, read as the reverse complement.
AGACGTGCTTTTCACGTTTTTGTGCAATTTGAAACATAACTCGGTCTATTCGCTTCTTTATCCATTGAAACCTTGTACGAAAGCTAAATTAGCAAGTTAGACTTCTAAGGAACAATAAATGGAGTACAACGGTCCACTTTGAAGCTTTGGAATTGCTCAACTCTCTCCATAGACGTGCTTTTCACGTTTTTGTGCAATTTGAAACATAACTCGGTCTATTCGCTTCTTTATCCATTGAAACCTTGTACGAAAGCTAAATTAGCAAGTTAGACTTCTAAGAGCAATAAATGGAGTACAACGGTCCACTTTGAAGCTTTGGAATTGCTCAACTCTCTCCATAGACGTGCTTTTCACGTTTTTGTGCAATTTGAAACATAACTCGGTCTATTCGCTTCTTTATCCATTGAAACCTTGTACGAAAGCTAAATTAGCAAGTTAGACTTCTAAGAGCAATAAATGGAGTACAACGGTCCACTTTGAAGCTTTGGAATTGCTCAACTCTCTCCATAGACGTGCTTTTCACGTTTTTGTGCAATTTGAAACATAACTCGGTCTATTCGCTTCTTTATCCATTGAAACCCTGTACGAAAGCTAAATTAGCAAGTTAGACTTCTTAGAACAATAAATGGAGTACAACGGTCCACTTTGAAGCTTTGGAATTGCTCAACTCTCTCCATAGACGTGCTTTTCACGTTTTTGTGCAATTTGAAACATAACTCGGTCTATTCGCTTCTTTATCCATTGAAACCTTGTACGAAAGCTAAATTAGCAAGTTAGACTTCTAAGGGCAATAAATGGAGTACAACGGTCCACTTTGAAGCTTTGGAATTGCTCAACTCTCTCCATAGACGTGCTTTTCACGTTTTTGTGCAATTTGAAACATAACTCGGTTTATTCGCTTCTTTATCCATTGAAACCTTGTACGAAAGCTAAATTAGCAATTTAGACTTCTAAGAACAATAAATGGAGTGCAACGGTCCACTTTGAATGCTTTGGAATTGCTCAACTCTCTCCATAGACGTGCTTTTCACGTTTTTGTGCAATTTGAAACATAACTCGGTCTATTCGCTTCTTTATCCATTGAAACCTTGTACGAAAGCTAAATTAGCAAGTTAGACTTCTTAAGAACAATAAATGGAGTACAACGGTCCACTTTGAAGCTTTGGAATTGCTCAACTCTCTCCATAGACGTGCTTTTCACGTTTTTGTGCAATTTGAAACATAACTCGGTCTATTCGCTTCTTTATCCATTGAAACCTTGTACGAAAGCTAAATTAGCAAGTTAGACTTCTAAGGGCAATAAATGGAGTACAACGGTCCACTTTGAAGCTTTGGAATTGCTCAACTCTCTCCATAGACGTGCTTTTCACGTTTTTGTGCAATTTGAAACATAACTCGGTCTATTCGCTTCTTTATCCATTGAAACCTTGTACGAAAGCTAAATTAGCAAGTTAGACTTCTAAGGGCAATAAATGGAGTACAACGGTCCACTTTGAAGCTTTGGAATTGCTCAACTCTCTCCATAGACGTGCTTTTCACGTTTTTGTGCAATTTGAAACATAACTCGGTCTATTCGCTTCTTTATCCATTGAAACCTTGTACGAAAGCTAAATTAGCAAGTTAGACTTCTAAGGAACAATAAATGGAGTACAACGGTCCACTTTGAAGCTTTGGAATTGCTCAACTCTCTCCATAGACGTGCTTTTCACGTTTTTGTGCAATTTGAAACATAACTCGGTCTATTCGCTTCTTTATCCATTGAAACCCTTGTACGAAAGCTAAATTAGCAAGTTAGACTTCTAAGAACAATAAATGGAGTACAACGGTCCACTTTGAAGCTTTGGAATTGCTCAACTCTCTCCATAGACGTGCTTTTCACGTTTTTGTGCAATTTGAAACATAACTCGGTCTATTCGCTTCTTTATCCATTGAAACCTTGTACGAAAGCTAAATTAGCAAGTTAGACTTCTAAGGGCAATAAATGGAGTACAACGGTCCACTTTGAAGCTTTGGAATTGCTCAACTCTCTCCATAGACGTGCTTTTCACGTTTTTGTGCAATTTGAAACATAACTCGGTCTATTCGCTTCTTTATCCATTGAAACCTTGTACGAAAGCTAAATTAGCAAGTTAGACTTCTAAGGGCAATAAATGGAGTACAACGGTCCACTTTGAAGCTTTGGAATTGCTCAACTCTCTCCATAGACGTGCTTTTCACGTTTTTGTGCAATTTGAAACATAACTCGGTCTATTCGCTTCTTTATCCATTGAAACCCTTGTACGAAAGCTAAATTAGCAAGTTAGACTTCTAAGGACAATAAATGGAGTACAACGGTCCACTTTGAAGCTTTGGAATTGCTCAACTCTCTCCATAGACGTGCTTTTCACGTTTTTGTGCAATTTGAAACATAACTCGGTCTATTCGCTTCTTTATCCATTGAAACCTTGTACGAAAGCTAAATTAGCAAGTTAGACTTCTAAGGGACAATAAATGGAGTACAACGGTCCACTTTGAAGCTTTGGAATTGCTCAACTCTCTCCATAGACGTGCTTTTCACGTTTTTGTGCAATTTGAAACATAACTCGGTCTATTCGCTTCTTTATCCATTGAAACCCTGTACGAAAGCTAAATTAGCAAGTTAGACTTCTTAAGAACAATAAATGGAGTACAACGGTCCACTTTGAAGCTTTGGAATTGCTCAACTCTCTCCATAGACGTGCTTTTCACGTTTTTGTGCAATTTGAAACATAACTCGGTCTATTCGCTTCTTTATCCATTGAAACCTTGTACGAAAGCTAAATTAGCAAGTTAGACTTCTAAGGGCAATAAATGGAGTACAACGGTCCACTTTGAAGCTTTGGAATTGCTCAACTCTCTCCATAGACGTGCTTTTCACGTTTTTGTGCAATTTGAAACATAACTCGGTCTATTCGCTTCTTTATCCATTGAAACCTTGTACGAAAGCTAAATTAGCAAGTTTAGACTTCTAAGAACAATAAATGGAGTACAACGGTCCACTTTGAAGCTTTGGAATTGCTCAACTCTCTCCATAGACGTGCTTTTCACGTTTTTGTGCAATTTGAAACATAACTCGGTCTATTCGCTTCTTTATCCATTGAAACCCTGTACGAAAGCTAAATTAGCAAGTTAGACTTCTTAAGAACAATAAATGGAGTACAACGGTCCACTTTGAAGCTTTGGAATTGCTCAACTCTCTCCATAGACGTGCTTTTCACGTTTTTGTGCAATTTGAAACATAACTCGGTCTATTCGCTTCTTTATCCATTGAAACCTTGTACGAAAGCTAAATTAGCAAGTTAGACTTCTAAGGGCAATAAATGGAGTACAACGGTCCACTTTGAAGCTTTGGAATTGCTCAACTCTCTCCATAGACGTGCTTTTCACGTTTTTGTGCAATTTGAAACATAACTCGGTCTATTCGCTTCTTTATCCATTGAAACCTTGTACGAAAGCTAAATTAGCATTTAGACTTCTAAGAACAATAAATGGAGTGCAACGGTCCACTTTGAATGCTTTGGAATTGCTCAACTCTCTCCATAGACGTGCTTTTCACGTTTTTGTGCAATTTGAAACATAACTCGGTCTATTCGCTTCTTTATCCATTGAAACCTTGTACGAAAGCTAAATTAGCAAGTTAGACTTCTAAGGGCAATAAATGGAGTACAACGGTCCACTTTGAAGCTTTGGAATTGCTCAACTCTCTCCATAGACGTGCTTTTCACGTTTTTGTGCAATTTGAAACATAACTCGGTCTATTCGCTTCTTTATCCATTGAAACCTTGTACGAAAGCTAAATTAGCAAGTTTAGACTTCTAAGAACAATAAATGGAGTACAACGGTCCACTTTGAATGCTTTGGAATTGCTCAACTCTCTCCATAGACGTGCTTTTCACGTTTTTGTGCAATTTGAAACATAACTCGGTCTATTCGCTTCTTTATCCATTGAAACCTTGTACGAAAGCTAAATTAGCAAGTTAGACTTCTAAGGGCAATAAATGGAGTACAACGGTCCACTTTGAAGCTTTGGAATTGCTCAACTCTCTCCATAGACGTGCTTTTCACGTTTTTGTGCAATTTGAAACATAACTCGGTCTATTCGCTTCTTTATCCATTGAAACCCTCGTACGAAAGCTAAATTAGCAAGTTAGACTTCTTAAGAACAATAAATGGAGTACAACGGTCCACTTTGAAGCTTTGGAATTGCTCAACTCTCTCCATAGACGTGCTTTTCACGTTTTTGTGCAATTTGAAACATAACTCGGTCTATTCGCTTCTTTATCCATTGAAACCTTGTACGAAAGCTAAATTAGCAAGTTAGACTTCTAAGGGCAATAAATGGAGTACAACGGTCCACTTTGAAGCTTTGGAATTGCTCAACTCTCTCCATAGACGTGCTTTTCACGTTTTTGTGCAATTTGAAACATAACTCGGTCTATTCGCTTCTTTATCCATTGAAACCTTGTACAAAAGCTAAATTAGAATTTTAGACTTCTAAGAACAATAAATGGAGTGCAACGGTCCACTTTGATGCTTTGGAATTGCTCAACTCTCTCCATAGACGTGCTTTTCACGTTTTTGTGCAATTTGAAACATAACTCGGTCTATTCGCTTCTTTATCCATTGAAACCTTGTACGAAAGCTAAATTAGCAAGTTAGACTTCTAAGGGCAATAAATGGAGTACAACGGTCCACTTTGAAGCTTTGGAATTGCTCAACTCTCTCCATAGACGTGCTTTTCACGTTTTTGTGCAATTTGAAACATAACTCGGTCTATTCGCTTCTTTATCCATTGAAACCCTGTTCGAAAGCTAAATTAGCAAGTTAGACTTCTTAGAACAATAAATGGAGTACAACGGTCCACTTTGAAGCTTTGGAATTGCTCAACTCTCTCCATAGACGTGCTTTTCACGTTTTTGTGCAATTTGAAACATAACTCGGTCTATTCGCTTCTTTATCCATTGAAACCTTGTACGAAAGCTAAATTAGCAAGTGAGACTTCTAAGGGCAATAAATGGAGTACAACGGTCCACTTTGAAGCTTTGGAATTGCTCAACTCTCTCCATAGACGTGCTTTTCACGTTTTTGTGCAATTTGAAACATAACTCGGTCTATTCGCTTCTTTATCCATTGAAACCTTGTACGAAAGCTAAATTAGCATTTTAGACTTCTAAGAACAATAAATGGAGTGCAACGGTCCACTTTGATGCTTTGGAATTGCTCAACTCTCTCCATAGACGTGCTTTTCACGTTTTTGTGCAATTTGAAACATAACTCGGTCTATTCGCTTCTTTATCCATTGAAACCCTTGTACGAAAGCTAAATTAGCAAGTTAGACTTCTAAGGCAATAAATGGAGTACAACGGTCCACTTTGAAGCTTTGGAATTGCTCAACTCTCTCCATAGACGTGCTTTTCACGTTTTTGTGCAATTTGAAACATAACTCGGTCTATTCGCTTCTTTATCCATTGAAACCTTGTACGAAAGCTAAATTAGCAAGTTAGACTTCTAAGGGCAATAAATGGAGTACAACGGTCCACTTTGAAGCTTTGGAATTGCTCAACTCTCTCCATAGACGTGCTTTTCACGTTTTTGTGCAATTTGAAACATAACTCGGTCTATTCGCTTCTTTATCCATTGAAACCTTGTACGAAAGCTAAATTAGCAAGTTAGACTTCTAAGAACAATAAATGGAGTACAACGGTCCACTTTGAATGCTTTGGAATTGCTCAACTCTCTCCATAGACGTGCTTTTCACGTTTTTGTGCAATTTGAAACATAACTCGGTCTATTCGCTTCTTTATCCATTGAAACCTTGTACGAAAGCTAAATTAGCAAGTTAGACTTCTAAGGGCAATAAATGGAGTACAACGGTCCACTTTGAAGCTTTGGAATTGCTCAACTCTCTCCATAGACGTGCTTTTCACGTTTTTGTGCAATTTGAAACATAACTCGGTCTATTCGCTTCTTTATCCATTGAAACCTTGTACGAAAGCTAAATTAGCATTTTAGACTTCTAAGAACAATAAATGGAGTGCTACGGTCCACTTTGATGCTTTGGAATTGCTCAACTCTCTCCATAGACGTGCTTTTCACGTTTTTGTGCAATTTGAAACATAACTCGGTCTATTCGCTTCTTTATCCATTGAAACCTTGTACGAAAGCTAAATTAGCAAGCTAGACTTCTAAGGGCAATAAATGGAGTACAACGGTCCACTTTGAAGCTTTGGAATTGCTCAACTCTCTCCATAGACGTGCTTTTCACGTTTTTGTGCAATTTGAAACATAACTCGGTCTATTCGCTTCTTTATCCATTGAAACCCTCTAAGAAAGCTAAATTAGCAAGTTAGACTTCTTAGAACAATAAATGGAGTACAACGGTCCACTTTGAAGCTTTGGAATTGCTCAACTCTCTCCATAGACGTGCTTTTCACGTTTTTGTGCAATTTGAAACATAACTCGGTCTATTCGCTTCTTTATCCATTGAAACCTTGTACGAAAGCTAAATTAGCAAGTGAGACTTCTAAGGGCAATAAATGGAGTACAACGGTCCACTTTGAAGCTTTGGAATTGCTCAACTCTCTCCATAGACGTGCTTTTCACGTTTTTGTGCAATTTGAAACATAACTCGGTCTATTCGCTTCTTTATCAATTGAAACCTTGTACGAAAGCTAAATTAGCATTTTAGACTTCTAAGAACAATAAATGGAGTGCTAACGGTCCACTTTGATGCTTTGGAATTGCTCAACTCTCTCCATAGACGTGCTTTTCACGTTTTTGTGCAATTTGAAACATAACTCGGTCTATTCGCTTCTTTATCCATTGAAACCCTGTACGAAAGCTAAATTAGCAAGTTAGACTTCTTAAGAACAATAAATGGAGTACAACGGTCCACTTTGAAGCTTTGGAATTGCTCAACTCTCTCCATAGACGTGCTTTTCACGTTTTTGTGCAATTTGAAACATAACTCGGTCTATTCGCTTCTTTATCCATTGAAACCTTGTACGAAAGCTAAATTAGCAAGTTAGACTTCTAAGGGCAATAAATGGAGTACAACGGTCCACTTTGAAGCTCTGGAATTGCTCAACTCTCTCCATAGACGTGCTTTTCACGTTTTTGTGCAATTTGAAAACATAACTCGGTCTATTCGATTCTTTATCCATTGAAACCCTCTAAGAAAGCTAAATTAGCAAGTTAGACTTCTTAGAACAATAAATGGAGTACAACGGTCCACTTTGAAGCTTTGGAATTGCTCAACTCTCTCCATAGACGTGCTTTTCACGTTTTTGTGCAATTTGAAACATAACTCGGTCTATTCGCTTCTTTATCCATTGGAACCTTGTACGAAAGCTAAATTAGCAAGTGAGACTTCTAAGGGCAATAAATGGAGTACAACGGTCCACTTTGAAGCTTTGGAATTGCTCAACTCTCTCCATAGACGTGCTTTTCACGTTTTTGTGATATTTAAAACATAACTCGGTCTATTCGCTTCTTTATCCATTGAAACCCTCTAAGAAAGCTAAATTAGCAAGTTAGACTTCTTAGAACAATAAATGGAGTACAACGGTCCACTTTGAAGCTTTGGAATTGCTCAACTCTCTCCATAGACGTGCTTTTCACGTTTTTGTGCAATTTGAAACATAACTCGGTCTATTCGCTTCTTTATCCATTGAAACCTGTTGAATATATGTTTGAGTGATTACAACGGCATGTTTTGATTGAACTTTGATCTATTGATTGTATTGAGAAACCTAGGTGCATATGCCTACTTGATTAGTTTAGGAATTCAAGACTTATATTAAACTAGTTCAATTGTGCTTATTTGATGATTTGATTATTGAACTAACGTGGACTAATTGCAAGAAACCCTAAAAGGGTTTACATAGCATGTTTTGAGTATGATTTGTGTGTAGGGTGACCAAAACGTAAATTGGTCCTAATGTCATCCTTGACCAACATTAGTGAAGGCTTAATCAGTGTCAAACATGATTAAGAAAGTAAATTTCGTGGTCAACATAAGTCAAGTGTTGCCAAAGATGTCTTGGAGCTTAATTGGGATCAATTGAAGTAAAATTAACTTCCTAGTCAAAGTCAGAATCGACGGACGTGACGTGGCAGCTGACATGGCATTGTTGACATGGCATTGATGACATGGCAAAGAAGACAAGTTAACCATAGTTACATCTTAACTAGAAGACTTGGAGCCAAAAGAGAAGAGAAGGAAAAGTTAATTTGAAAGAAGGAGACAAGAGGTACAACAAGTCTTATGACAAGTTTTTTCTCTTCACATGTGTGGGAAGCTTTATTTCAAAACCATTTCTCTTTCCCACCAAGACACTCCACATCCAATGGATCATATTCTCTCTACATCAAAATCACATTTTAATCCAATGGCCAAAGATTCAAGCTTTATTCTTATCTCTCCTACTTTACATCCTATGGCCAAAATTGAATCTTCACTTGATCCAAAGGCCATGATTTACTCCACCTAAGAGACAAACTTTTCTCAAGTCAATGGTTGTATCTTTCAAGATGCCTCTAAAGTCTATATCCATTCAAAAGCCATGATTTACTCCACCTAAAAGACAAACTTTTCTCAAGTCAATTGTTGTATCTTTCAAGGTGGCCTCCAAAGTCTATATCCATCCAAAAGCCATTATTTCTTCCTACCAAAAAAGACTTGTTGTAATCATTTTCACACTTCTCTAAGCCTTCTAACGTCTATAATGATCCAAGGGTCCATATCTTTCATATCAATCCAATGGCCCTCATTTCATGAGCTTACACTCCACAATTTTCTATATAAACTAACTCTTTGTCTATGGTGCATATACTTGGCCGAAAATTACAATCTCTCTCTCTAGTGTTCTTCATCTTCTAAGCTTTCATTCTTTCACTCATTCATTCCTTGATTACATACTTGATTTTGAAGAGAGATCATACACACTAGCCAAGTAAAGCTTTATTGTTACTCTTGAGCCTTTCTTACTTGATTCTTATCATTTCCTCAAGAGCCATTTTCTTACTTGAACAATCTGATTTCCAGAACATAAATTGAGTCTGAACACTTACAAATCCAGCTACTAAAGAGCCAGCCTTTGAGCCTAAACTTATCTCATACCCGGCTATTCTTAGAGCCATTTTTGAGCTTGTATTTTGTTGATTAAGTTAGTGTGGTGAGCTACAAACCACACGGTGTGTAGAGTTTGGTGTGGTGAGCTATAAACCACACGGTGTGTAAAGTTTGGTGTTTGAGCTACAAAAACACTGGTTGTATGAGTTCCGCTTGACTCGGTTGAACAAGCTATAGTGGAGTGTTTGAAATTCCCAAGTGGGACTTGGGGAGTGGAGTAGGCTTGGGTTAAGCCGAACCACTATAAATCTCTTGCCTCTTTTACTTTCCAGCAATTTCAATTAGCATTGCATTCTCATATCATACATACTTGAAATTGATCATTTAGGTTGCTAGAGTCAAGCTTGTTCAATTAATTGTCAAATCTGATTTTGTGCCCTAATTACATTTGTTTTACAAGTGACATATACATACTTGATCATCTTGCTTGGTTCTTGATCTTAAAGTTATCTATCTTGCTTATATCAATTGTCCTTGACTTGCTTGAGCTTGTTTAATTGCTTTGTGCTCAAATCTGCCATTAGGAGACCATACAATCATATTAGGATTTTATATGTGATTTGCTCGAATTGATTGTTCTACTTGATTTATATACATCTACACTAGTACTCAATTTGGTATTTAGCTTCCGCTTAGGGTGAAACTAAAAAAAGAGGTGACCTAGTCTAAAATTGACTAAGGACACAATTCACCCCCCCTCTTGTGGTGCCATCCGATCCAACAAGTGGTATCGGAGCTTGTGTTCCCTTGCATATAGAAGTAATTTTCTTGTGCATTATTAGTGATTTATATGATGGCATCTACTAGTGGTAGACATGATCATGTGTTAGAGGGTCAATCTAGTGGTAGACCTCCATTCTTTAATGGAGAAGACTATGACCATTGGAAAATGAGAATGAAACTTTATTTCATGTCTCTTGATATTGATTTGTGGTATGTCATAGAGGATGGACCTTATGAGCCTACCATCACCACCAAGATCGGTGATGTCGAAAAAGAGATTTCAAAACCTAGGGATAAATGGGATGATAATGATAAGAAAAAGATTTCTTTGAATGCTAAAGCTATGTCTATTTTATTTAATGCATTGAATTCAATTGAAGCTAAACATATTTCTACATGCATTTCGGCTCAAGATATGTGGACTAGGTTAGAGATGAAGCATGAGGGAACTAATCAAGTAAAGGAGTCTAAGATTAACATGCTCATGCATTCATATGAATTGTTCACTATGTTTCCACATGAGTCCTATTACCGATATGGATATTAGACTAACCAAAATTCTGAATTCTCTTGAATCTTTAGGGAAGACATTCTCCAATCAAGAAAAGGTGCAAAAGTACTTGAGAAGTCTTCCGGAAGCATGGGATGCCAAAGTGACATGCCATCCAAGAAGCTAAAGATCTCAAAATTTTGAAGTTGGATGAGCTTGTAGGATCACTTCTGGTATATGAGACAAACTTGAAGGCAAGAGAAGCTCAAAAAGAGGACACCAAAAAGAAGAGCATTGCTTTTGCCTCCAAGGGTGATAGTGGAGATGATTTGAGTGATGAGGAAGTAGCCTTAATGACAAGGAGGTTCAAGAGATACTTGATAAACAAGAAGAAACAAGGTGGTAGACCTTTTGGCCACTCAAAGAGGGACAACTTCAAATCTGGTCGTGGGGATCAAAGGGACTCCAAAGGGAACCATGAGGAGCAAGACAAAGATTTGAGGTGCTTTGAGTGTGGCAAGAAGGGGCACATGAAGTATGAGTGTCCAAAGAAGAAAGATAAGAGCAAGGAGCAATCCAAGAGAGCCTTCAAAGCTAGTTGGAGTGATTCGGACTCCGAAAGCTCTTCAAGTGAGGATGAGTTTGCTAGATTTTGCTTGATGGCCAAAGGAAACTCATCCGATCCGGATGAGGAGGTAAATTCTTTTGATCATGATGATGATGATGTGTCTATTGATGATTTGCTTTCCTTACTTAATGACATGAATGCTAAGAATAGGAAAATGCATAAGGAAAAGAAACAATTGAAAAATGAGATTGATTGTTTAAATGCTAAGGTAGAAGAGCATGAAAAGACCATTGATGATCTAAATGCTAAATGTGATGAAAAGTGCGATATGCTTGCTGCCATGTGTGCTAATAACATGTCTAAGTGTGATCATGAACCCTTGATTGAAGATTTGCAATTTAAACTTAGTACCTTGCAAGAAGAGTATGATGATTTGAAATTGATTGCTATTGTGCCTAATGAGAACCAAGAGTCACATGATGACTCTATTGTTCAAAATGAATTAGATGCTTTGAAATTAAGATATGAGGATCTAGAGAAATCTTTCTCGAAGTTTAGTGTGGGATCTTCTAGACTTGATTCACTATTATCATGCCTTAGACAATCTTTGGACAAATCGGGTTTAGGTTATGTTGGTGATGATGTAAAATTGAAGAAATGTGATATGCATGATATTTCTACATCTTTTGTATCACGTGGCTATTTGCATTCCTTGAATGACATGAAGGAGGATTGTTTTCCTAAGAAAATGATTTTTTCACCTCCTAACTACAATGCTTTGAATGATATGCATGCTAGTACTTCAAAATCACATCCTGAGCATGTATCATTTGTCCAACCCATGGGACATAGGCCTATTCCCATTAGGGGTGTGCCAAATCAGCCTTGGAAGAAGGATATCAAATCTGGTCCCAAGAGACCCGTAGAGTTTCCTAAGAAATTAGGGCAACCCATAAGGTATTCTAGGGCTCCTAGAGTTCCACAAGGCTCTATGTATGCTAGCACTTCATTTCATTCCTCAAATGATGCATATATGCATAACTTGAATGCCAAAGTTTTTCCAAAGTTTCAATATGTGTTTGGCAAGAAAGTTAAGCAAATGTGGGTTCCAAAGGGAACCAAGATTCTTGATGCTAACCTCCTAGGACCCAAAAGAAATTGGGTACCTAAAGCGAATTGAACTAATGTAGGTGTTCTTGAAAATCAAAAGTTCTAAGGCTTCCAAATGGTACTTGGATAGTGGTTGCTCAAGACACATGACCGGGAACTCAAGTTCTTTTTCTTCTCTCAAGAAGTTCTCTAATGGTGGTCATGTGACTTTTGGTGACAACAAGAAGGGTAGGATCCTTGGTCAAGGATCCATAGGTGATGTATCATCTTTCTCTATCTCTAATGTGCAATTAGTTGATGGATTATCTTTTAACCTTCTTAGTATTTCTCAATTGTGTGATGGTGGCTTGCGCATATGTTTTGATGATTCAAAGTGTGAGTTTTTAAATGCCATGAATGAATGTGTGCTTGTAGGAAAAAGAGATGGTAATGTGTATTCTATTAATTTGAAAGACTTGAATGATTGCAAACTTAAATGCTTGATTTCCAGTGTTAGTGATGTGAATATATGGCATAAAAGATTAGGACATATAGGAATTTCTACAATTGAAAAATTGGTTAGAAATAATCTTGTTAGAGGTATACCTTCTTTGAACTTTGACATGTATGATGCTTGTGAGCCATGCATTAGAGGAAAACACACTAGGGAGTCTTTCAAGTCTAAAAACCAGATTTCAACTACTAAGGTTTTAGAACTTTTGCATCTTGATTTGTTTGGTCCAAGTAGAGTTAAAAGTGTAGGTGGTAGATCCTATGCCTTTGTAATTGTTGATGATTATTCTAGATATACTTGGGTGATTTTCCTTGCACATAAACATGAGACCATTCATGAGTTTTCAAAACTAATCAAGAGGCTTCAAAATGAAAAGAACATAAGCATTAGCAAGATTAGGAGTGATCATGGAGGAGAATTTGATAATCATGCATTTATTGATCTATGTGATGAATATGGCATTAGACATGATTTCTCTTCACCTAGGACACCCCAACAAAATGGGGTGGTAGAAAGGAAAAATAGAACTTTACAAGAAATTGCTAGGACTATGCTTTGTGAACATGATTTGCCTAAGTTCTTGTGGGCCGAGGCCATTAATTGTGCATGCTATGTTACAAATAGGTTGTCTATTAGAAAGAAGATAAATAAGACACCTTATGAGATTTGGAATGATAGAAAACCTAAGGTTGACTACTTTAGAGTTTTTGGTTGCAAATGTTATGTACTAAACACTAAGGATGACTTAGATAAATTTGATGCAAAATCTACTCCTTGTGTATTTGTTGGTTATGCTTTAACTTCTAGAGCTTATAGAGTTTATAATCCAAAGTCTAGAAGAATAGAAGAGTCCATTCATGTTAAATTTATTGAAACTCTTGCACTTGACCCTTTGCTTGAGAATGATGATATTGAGTTAGGTTTGGAGAAGTTGAGCTTAAAAGACGATAAAGATGACTCTCCTACACCTAAAGATGATAGACCAAGCAAAGAAGGAGGAAATGAGCATGATGAGACACAAAATAGTGATGCACCCGTGGGCTTGGAAGAAAGTGAGGTTGCACCTGTGACCTCCAGTAGTGACACTATAGCTCCTACATCATGGCTGCAAGTGAAGGACAAACACAAGCATCCCAAACAACTCATAATTGGCGATTTGCATCAAGGGGTAAGGACTCGTAGATCTCACTTAGCTCCTAATGATAATGATATGCATGCTAATGTGGTAGATAATGTGATTGCAAATTTAATGAATACTGCTTTAATTGTTGATGTGCATGGTTCTTATGCCTTAATTTCTCAAATAGAACCTAGAAACATTGATGATGCTTTGCTTGATGATAAATGGATTATTGCTATGCAAGATGAGTTGAATCAATTCACTAGGAATGAAGTTTGGCATTTAGTTCCAAGACCTAAAGACCAAACCATAATTGGAACTAAATGGGTGTTTAAGAACAAAATGAATGAAGATGGTGAAGTTATTAGAAACAAGGCTAGGTTGGTTGCACAAGGGTACAACCAAGAAGAAGGGATTGACTATGAAGAAACATTTGCCCCCGTAGCTAGGTTAGAAGCTATTAGGTTGCTTATGGCATTTGCATGTTTCAAAGGTTTTAAACTTTATCAAATGGATGTCAAAAGTGCATTTTTGAATGGTTTTATCAATGAGAATGTGTATGTAAAGCAACCACCCGGATTTGAAGATCCTAACTTTCCAAACCATGTTTATAAATTGACAAAAGCCTTGTATGGTTTGAAACAAGCACCTAGGGCATGGTATGATAGACTTTCCTCATTCTTAATTCAAAATGGTTTTAAAAGAGGAAGAATTGATAGCACTTTGTTCTTAAAGGAAAAAGGTCATGACATGCTTATTGTTCAAATATATGTAGATGACATTATATTTGGTGCTACTAATGAGGCTATGTGCAAAGAATTTGAGTTGTGCATGAAAAGTGAATTTGAGATGTCTATGATGGGTGAACTTACCTTCTTTTTAGGACTACAAGTTAAACAAACTAAGGGAGGTATACATATTAGTCAAACTAAATATATTCATGATATGCTTAGAAAGTTTGGTTTTGATTCCTTGAACCCTTCTCCTACTCCTATGAGTGTGTCAACTAAACTTGAAAAAGATGAAGATGGACAACCTTATGATTCTAAAATGTATAGATCCATGATTGGTTCACTTTTGTATTTGACCTCTAGTAGACCCGACATTATGTTTAGTGTATGCATGTGTGCTAGATTTCAAAGTCAGCCTATGCATTCTCATTTCCTAGCGGTTAAGAGAATATTTAGGTATCTTAGGCATACATCAACTATTGGCTTATGGTATGACAAAAATTCATTGTTTGATTTACATGCATATAGTGATGCCGACTTTGCTGGATGTAAGATAAATAGGAAGAGTACTTCGGGTACATGCCAATTCCTAGGGAGTATGCTTATCTCTTGGTTCTCCAAGAAACAACCTTGTGTTGCCCTATCTACCACCGAAGCCGAATATATGGCTATAGGGAGTTGTTGTGCTCAACTCTTATGGATTAGACAACAACTAAATGATTTTGGACTTAAATTAAAAGATATTCCTATATATTGTGATAATACTAGTGCCATTAGCCTTTCTAAAAATCCGGTGCATCATTCTAAGGCTAAACATATTGAAATTAGGCATCATTTTATTAGAGACCATGTGACTCAAGGGACAATTAAATTAGATTATGTGGACACAATGAACCAACTTGCGGACATACTAACGAAACCTCTAAACCAAGAGAGATTTGAATTTTTAAGAGGTAATCTTGGCATGAGAATGAGTCCTTGATATGTGTATGAATTTTATGCATTGCTTATATTGAACACCTTTTGGATGCATTTACAAAATAAAGGGGGAGAAATATACTTTGAACTTTAAAGTTTGGTATGCATAGGTTAAGGGGGAGGAACTTGAATGTCATATTGTATAGACCTTGCCTATTGATACTTTACTTGTCTTGAATTGCAATTCCCTTGTGTTTATTGAAACATATGCTTATAGGAAGTTTATTTGTGTGAAGCATAATGTGAGGGGGAGAGTTTCTCATGTGAATTAAAGAAAATAGCTCAAAGTTACATAAGTTATTTTGTAATCATCAAAAGGGGGAGAATGTTGAATATATGTTTGAGTGATTACAACGGCATGTTTTGATTGAACTTTGATCTATTGATTGTATTGAGAAACCTAGGTGCATATGCCTACTTGATTAGTTTAGGAATTCAAGACTTATATTAAACTAGTTCAATTGTGCTTATTTGATGATTTGATTATTGAACTAACGTGGACTAATTGCAAGAAACCCTAAAAGGGTTTACATAGCATGTTTTGAGTATGATTTGTGTGTAGGGTGACCAAAACGTAAATTGGTCCTAATGTCATCCTTGACCAACATTAGTGAAGGCTTAATCAGTGTCAAACATGATTAAGAAAGTAAATTTCGTGGTCAACATAAGTCAAGTGTTGCCAAAGATGTCTTGGAGCTTAATTGGGATCAATTGAAGTAAAATTAACTTCCTAGTCAAAGTCAGAATCGACGGACGTGACGTGGCAGCTGACATGGCATTGTTGACATGGCATTGATGACATGGCAAAGAAGACAAGTTAACCATAGTTACATCTTAACTAGAAGACTTGGAGCCAAAAGAGAAGAGAAGGAAAAGTTAATTTGAAAGAAGGAGACAAGAGGTACAACAAGTCTTATGACAAGTTTTTTCTCTTCACATGTGTGGGAAGCTTTATTTCAAAACCATTTCTCTTTCCCACCAAGACACTCCACATCCAATGGATCATATTCTCTCTACATCAAAATCACATTTTAATCCAATGGCCAAAGATTCAAGCTTTATTCTTATCTCTCCTACTTTACATCCTATGGCCAAAATTGAATCTTCACTTGATCCAAAGGCCATGATTTACTCCACCTAAGAGACAAACTTTTCTCAAGTCAATGGTTGTATCTTTCAAGATGCCTCTAAAGTCTATATCCATTCAAAAGCCATGATTTACTCCACCTAAAAGACAAACTTTTCTCAAGTCAATTGTTGTATCTTTCAAGGTGGCCTCCAAAGTCTATATCCATCCAAAAGCCATTATTTCTTCCTACCAAAAAAGACTTGTTGTAATCATTTTCACACTTCTCTAAGCCTTCTAACGTCTATAATGATCCAAGGGTCCATATCTTTCATATCAATCCAATGGCCCTCATTTCATGAGCTTACACTCCACAATTTTCTATATAAACTAACTCTTTGTCTATGGTGCACACACTTGGCCGAAAATTACAATCTCTCTCTCTAGTGTTCTTCATCTTCTAAGCTTTCATTCTTTCACTCATTCATTCCTTGATTACATACTTGATTTTGAAGAGAGATCATACACACTAGCCAAGTAAAGCTTTATTGTTACTCTTGAGCCTTTCTTACTTGATTCTTATCATTTCCTCAAGAGCCATTTTCTTACTTGAACAATCTGATTTCCAGAACATAAATTGAGTCTGAACACTTACAAATCCAGCTACTAAAGAGCCAGCCTTTGAGCCTAAACTTATCTCATACCCGGCTATTCTTAGAGCCATTTTTGAGCTTGTATTTTGTTGATTAAGTTAGTGTGGTGAGCTACAAACCACACGGTGTGTAGAGTTTGGTGTGGTGAGCTATAAACCACACGGTGTGTAAAGTTTGGTGTTTGAGCTACAAAAACACTGGTTGTATGAGTTCCGCTTGACTCGGTTGAACAAGCTATAGTGGAGTGTTTGAAATTCCCAAGTGGGACTTGGGGAGTGGAGTAGGCTTGGGTTAAGCCGAACCACTATAAATCTCTTGCCTCTTTTACTTTCCAGCAATTTCAATTAGCATTGCATTCTCATATCATACATACTTGAAATTGATCATTTAGGTTGCTAGAGTCAAGCTTGTTCAATTAATTGTCAAATCTGATTTTGTGCCCTAATTACATTTGTTTTACAAGTGACATATACATACTTGATCATCTTGCTTGGTTCTTGATCTTAAAGTTATCTATCTTGCTTATATCAATTGTCCTTGACTTGCTTGAGCTTGTTTAATTGCTTTGTGCTCAAATCTGCCATTAGGAGACCATACAATCATATTAGGATTTTATATGTGATTTGCTCGAATTGATTGTTCTACTTGATTTATATACATCTACACTAGTACTCAATTTGGTATTTAGCTTCCGCTTAGGGTGAAACTAAAAAAGAGGTGACCTAGTCTAAAATTGACTAAGGACACAATTCACCCCCCCTCTTGTGGTGCCATCCGATCCAACAAAACCTTGTACGAAAGCTAAATTAGCAAGTGAGACTTCTAGGGGCAATAAATGGAGTACAACGGTCCACTTTGAAGCTTTGGAATTGCTCAACTCTCTCCATAGACGTGCTTTTCACGTTTTTGTGCAATTTGAAACATAACTCGGTCTATTCGCTTCTTTATCAATTGAAACCTTGTACGAAAGCTAAATTAGCATTTTAGACTTCTAAGAACAATAAATGGAGTGCTACGGTCCACTTTGATGCTTTGGAATTGCTCAACTCTCTCCATAGACGTGCTTTTCACGTTTTTGTGCAATTTAAAACATAACTCGGTCTATTCGCTTCTTTATCCATTGAAACCCTCTAAGAAAGCTAAATTAGCAAGTTAGACTTCTTAGAACAATAAATGGAGTACAACGGTCCACTTTGAAGCTTTGGAATTGCTCAACTCTCTCCATAGACGTGCTTTTCACGTTTTTGTGCAATTTAAAACATAACTCGGTCTATTCGCTTCTTTATCCATTGAAACCCTCTAAGAAAGCTAAATTAGCAAGTTAGACTTCTTAGAACAATAAATGGAGTACAACGGTCCACTTTGAAGCTTTGGAATTGCTCAACTCTCTCCATAGACGTGCTTTTCACGTTTTTGTGCAATTTGAAACATAACTCGGTCTATTCGCTTCTTTATCAATTGAAACCTTGTACGAAAGCTAAATTAACATTTTAGACTTCTAAGAACAATAAATGGAGTGCTACGGTCCACTTTGATGCTTTGGAATTGCTCAACTCTCTCCATAGACGTGACGTGCTTTTCACGTTTTTGTGCAATTTGAAACATAACTCGGTCTATTCGCTTCTTTATCCATTGAAACCCTGTACGAAAGCTAAATTAGCAAGTTAGACTTCTTAAAACAATAAATGGAGTACAACGGTCCACTTTCAAGCTTTGGAATTGCTCAACTCTCTCCATAGACGTGCTTTTCACGTTTTTGTGCAATTTGAAACATAACTCGGTCTATTCGCTTCTTTATCCATTGAAACCTTGTACGAAAGCTAAATTAGCAAGTGAGACTTCTAAGGGCAATAAATGGAGTACAACGGTCCACTTTGAAGCTCTGGAATTGCTCAACTCTCTCCATAGACGTGCTTTTCACGTTTTTGTGCAATTTAAAACATAACTCGGTCTATTCGCTTCTTTATCCATTGAAACCCTCTAAGAAAGCTAAATTAGCAAGTTAGACTTCTTAGAACAATAAATGGAGTACAACGGTCCACTTTGAAGCTTTGGAATTGCTCAACTCTCTCCATATACGTGCTTTTCACGTTTTTGTGCAATTTGAAACATAACTCGGTCTATTCGCTTCTTTATCCATTGGAACCTTGTACGAAAGCTAAATTAGCAAGTGAGACTTCTAAGGGCAATAAATGGAGTACAACGGTCCACTTTGAAGCTTTGGAATTGCTCAACTCTCTCCATAGACGTGCTTTTCACGTTTTTGTGATATTTAAAACATAACTCGGTCTATTCGCTTCTTTATCCATTGAAACCCTCTAAGAAAGCTAAATTAGCAAGTTAGACTTCTTAGAACAATAAATGGAGTACAACGGTCCACTTTGAAGCTTTGGAATTGCTCAACTCTCTCCATAGACGTGCTTTTCACGTTTTTGTGCAATTTGAAACATAACTCGGTCTATTCGCTTCTTTATCCATTGAAACCTTGTACGAAAGCTAAATTAGCAAGTGAGACTTCTAGGGGCAATAAATGGAGTACAACGGTCCACTTTGAAGCTTTGGAATTGCTCAACTCTCTCCATAGACGTGCTTTTCACGTTTTTGTGCAATTTGAAACATAACTCGGTCTATTCGCTTCTTTATCAATTGAAACCTTGTACGAAAGCTAAATTAGCATTTTAGACTTCTAAGAACAATAAATGGAGTGCTACGGTCCACTTTGATGCTTTGGAATTGCTCAACTCTCTCCATAGACGTGCTTTTCACGTTTTTGTGCAATTTAAAACATAACTCGGTCTATTCGCTTCTTTATCCATTGAAACCCTCTAAGAAAGCTAAATTAGCAAGTTAGACTTCTTAGAACAATAAATGGAGTACAACGGTCCACTTTGAAGCTTTGGAATTGCTCAACTCTCTCCATAGACGTGCTTTTCACGTTTTTGTGCAATTTAAAACATAACTCGGTCTATTCGCTTCTTTATCCATTGAAACCCTCTAAGAAAGCTAAATTAGCAAGTTAGACTTCTTAGAACAATAAATGGAGTACAACGGTCCACTTTGAAGCTTTGGAATTGCTCAACTCTCTCCATATACGTGCTTTTCACGTTTTTGTGCAATTTGAAACATAACTCGGCCTATTCGCTTCTTTATCCATTGGAACCTTGTACGAAAGCTAAATTAGCAAGTGAGACTTCTAAGGGCAATAAATGGAGTACAACGGTCCACTTTGAAGCTTTGGAATTGCTCAACTCTCTCCATAGACGTGCTTTTCACGTTTTTGTGCAATTTGAAACATAACTCGGTCTATTCGCTTCTTTATCAATTGAAACCTTGTACGAAAGCTAAATTAGCATTTTAGACTTCTAAGAACAATAAATGGAGTGCTACGGTCCACTTTGATGCTTTGGAATTGCTCAACTCTCTCCATAGACGTGACGTGCTTTTCACGTTTTTGTGCAATTTGAAACATAACTCGGTCTATTCGCTTCTTTATCCATTGAAACCCTGTACGAAAGCTAAATTAGCAAGTTAGACTTCTTAAAACAATAAATGGAGTACAACGGTCCACTTTCAAGCTTTGGAATTGCTCAACTCTCTCCATAGACGTGCTTTTCACGTTTTTGTGCAATTTGAAACATAACTCGGTCTATTCGCTTCTTTATCCATTGAAACCTTGTACGAAAGCTAAATTAGCAAGTGAGACTTCTAAGGGCAATAAATGGAGTACAACGGTCCACTTTGAAGCTCTGGAATTGCTCAACTCTCTCCATAGACGTGCTTTTCACGTTTTTGTGCAATTTAAAACATAACTCGGTCTATTCGCTTCTTTATCCATTGAAACCCTCTAAGAAAGCTAAATTAGCAAGTTAGACTTCTTAGAACAATAAATGGAGTACAACGGTCCACTTTGAAGCTTTGGAATTGCTCAACTCTCTCCATATACGTGCTTTTCACGTTTTTGTGCAATTTGAAACATAACTCGGTCTATTCGCTTCTTTATCCATTGGAACCTTGTACGAAAGCTAAATTAGCAAGTGAGACTTCTAAGGGCAATAAATGGAGTACAACGGTCCACTTTGAAGCTTTGGAATTGCTCAACTCTCTCCATAGACGTGCTTTTCACGTTTTTGTGATATTTAAAACATAACTCGGTCTATTCGCTTCTTTATCCATTGAAACCCTCTAAGAAAGCTAAATTAGCAAGTTAGACTTCTTAGAACAATAAATGGAGTACAACGGTCCACTTTGAAGCTTTGGAATTGCTCAACTCTCTCCATAGACGTGCTTTTCACGTTTTTGTGCAATTTGAAACATAACTCGGTCTATTCGCTTCTTTATCCATTGAAACCTTGTACGAAAGCTAAATTAGCAAGTGAGACTTCTAGGGGCAATAAATGGAGTACAACGGTCCACTTTGAAGCTTTGGAATTGCTCAACTCTCTCCATAGACGTGCTTTTCACGTTTTTGTGCAATTTGAAACATAACTCGGTCTATTCGCTTCTTTATCAATTGAAACCTTGTACGAAAGCTAAATTAGCATTTTAGACTTCTAAGAACAATAAATGGAGTGCTACGGTCCACTTTGATGCTTTGGAATTGCTCAACTCTCTCCATAGACGTGCTTTTCACGTTTTTGTGCAATTTGAAAACATAACTCGGTCTATTCGCTTCTTTATCCATTGAAACCCTCTAAGAAAGCTAAATTAGCAAGTTAGACTTCTTAGAACAATAAATGGAGTACAACGGTCCACTTTGAAGCTTTGGAATTGCTCAACTCTCTCCATAGACGTGCTTTTCACGTTTTTGTGTAATTTGAAACATAACTCGGTCTATTCGCTTCTTTATCCATTGAAACCTTGTACGAAAGCTAAATTAGCAAGTGAGACTTCTAGGGGCAATAAATGGAGTACAACGGTCCACTTTGAAGCTTTGGAATTGCTCAACTCTCTCCATAGACGTGCTTTTCACGTTTTTGTGCAATTTGAAACATAACTCGGTCTATTCGCTTCTTTATCCATTGAAACCTTGTACGAAAGCTAAATTAGCAAGTGAGACTTCTAAGGGCAATAAATGGAGTACAACGGTCCACTTTGAAGCTCTGGAATTGCTCAACTCTCTCCATAGACGTGCTTTTCACGTTTTTGTGCAATTTGAAACATAACTCGGTCTATTCGCTTCTTTATCCATTGAAACCTTGTACGAAAGCTAAATTAGCATTTTAGACTTCTAAGAACAATAAATGGAGTGCAACGGTCCACTTTGATGCTTTGGAATTGCTCAACTCTCTCCATAGACGTGCTTTTCACGTTTTTGTGCAATTTGAAACATAACTCGGTCTATTCGCTTCTTTATCCATTGAAACCTTGTACGAAAGCTAAATTAGCAAGTTAGACTTCTAAGGGCAATAAATGGAGCACAACGGTCCACTTTGAAGCTTTGGAATTGCTCAACTCTCTCCATAGACGTGCTTTTCACGTTTTTGTGCAATTTGAAACATAACTCGGTCTATTCGCTTCTTTATCAATTGAAACCTTGTACGAAAGCTAAATTAGCATTTTAGACTTCTAAGAACAATAAATGGAGTGCTACGGTCCACTTTGATGCTTTGGAATTGCTCAACTCTCTCCATAGACGTGCTTTTCACGTTTTTGTGCAATTTGAAACATAACTCGGTCTATTCGCTTCTTTATCCATTGAAACCCTGTACGAAAGCTAAATTAGCAAGCGAGACTTCTAAGGGCAATAAATGGAGTACAACGGTCCACTTTGAAGCTTTGGAATTGCTCAACTCTCTCCATAGACGTGCTTTTCACGTTTTTGTGCAATTTAAAACATAACTCGGTCTATTCGCTTCTTTATCCATTGAAACCCTCTAAGAAAGCTAAATTAGCAAGTTAGACTTCTTAGAACAATAAATGGAGTACAACGGTCCACTTTGAAGCTTTGGAATTGCTCAACTCTCTCCATATACGTGCTTTTCACGTTTTTGTGCAATTTGAAACATAACTCGGCCTATTCGCTTCTTTATCCATTGGAACCTTGTACGAAAGCTAAATTAGCAAGTGAGACTTCTAAGGGCAATAAATGGAGTACAACGGTCCACTTTGAAGCTTTGGAATTGCTCAACTCTCTCCATAGACGTGCTTTTCACGTTTTTGTGCAATTTGAAACATAACTCGGTCTATTCGCTTCTTTATCAATTGAAACCTTGTACGAAAGCTAAATTAGCATTTTAGACTTCTAAGAACAATAAATGGAGTGCTACGGTCCACTTTGATGCTTTGGAATTGCTCAACTCTCTCCATAGACGTGACGTGCTTTTCACGTTTTTGTGCAATTTGAAACATAACTCGGTCTACTCGCTTCTTTATCCATTGAAACCCTGTACGAAAGCTAAATTAGCAAGTTAGACTTCTTAAAACAATAAATGGAGTACAACGGTCCACTTTCAAGCTTTGGAATTGCTCAACTCTCTCCATAGACGTGCTTTTCACGTTTTTGTGCAATTTGAAACATAACTCGGTCTATTCGCTTCTTTATCCATTGAAACCTTGTACGAAAGCTAAACTAGCATTTTAGACTTCTAAGAACAATAAATGGAGTGCTACGGTCCACTTTGATGCTTTGGAATTGCTCAACTCTCTCCATAGACGTGACGTGCTTTTCACGTTTTTGTGCAATTTGAAACATAACTCGGTCTATTCGCTTCTTTATCCATTGAAACCCTGTACGAAAGCTAAATTAGCAAGTTAGACTTCTTAAAACAATAAATGGAGTACAACGGTCCACTTTCAAGCTTTGGAATTGCTCAACTCTCTCCATAGACGTGCTTTTCACGTTTTTGTGCAATTTGAAACATAACTCGGTCTATTCGCTTCTTTATCCATTGGAACCTTGTACGAAAGCTAAATTAGCAAGTGAGACTTCTAAGGGCAATAAATGGAGTACAACGGTCCACTTTGAAGCTTTGGAATTGCTCAACTCTCTCCATAGACGTGCTTTTCACGTTTTTGTGCAATTTGAAACATAACTCTGTCTATTCGCTTCTTTATCAATTGAAACCTTGTACGAAAGCTAAATTAGCATTTTAGACTTCTAAGAACAATAAATGGAGTGCTACGGTCCACTTTGATGCTTTGGAATTGCTCAACTCTCTCCATAGACGTGCT
Source organism: Tripterygium wilfordii (assembly GCF_013401445.1). Taxonomy (NCBI): domain Eukaryota; kingdom Viridiplantae; phylum Streptophyta; class Magnoliopsida; order Celastrales; family Celastraceae; genus Tripterygium; species Tripterygium wilfordii. The sequence continues at coordinate 125,835 of NW_024056288.1, read as the reverse complement.
TTTCACGTTTTTGTGCAATTTGAAACATAACTCGGTCTATTCGCTTCTTTATCCATTGAAACCCTCTAAGAAAGCTAATTTAGCAAGTTAGACTTCTTAGAACAATAAATGGAGTACAACGGTCCACTTTGAAGCTTTGGAATTGCTCAACTCTCTCCATATACGTGCTTTTCACGTTTTTGTGCAATTTGAAACATAACTCGGTCTATTCGCTTCTTTATCCATTGGAACCTTGTACGAAAGCTAAATTAGCAAGTGAGACTTCTAAGGGCAATAAATGGAGTACAACGGTCCACTTTGAAGCTTTGGAATTGCTCAACTCTCTCCATAGACGTGCTTTTCACGTTTTTGTGATATTTGAAACATAACTCGGTCTATTCGCTTCTTTATCCATTGAAACCCTCTAAGAAAGCTAAATTAGCAAGTTAGACTTCTTAGAACAATAAATGGAGTACAACGGTCCACTTTGAAGCTTTGGAATTGCTCAACTCTCTCCATAGACGTGCTTTTCACGTTTTTGTGCAATTTGAAACATAACTCGGTCTATTCGCTTCTTTATCAATTGAAACCTTGTAAGAAAGCTAAATTAGCATTTTAGACTTCTAAGAACAATAAATGGAGTGCTACGGTCCACTTTGATGCTTTGGAATTGCTCAACTCTCTCCATAGACGTGCTTTTCACGTTTTTGTGCAATTTAAAACATAACTCGGTCTATTCGCTTCTTTATCCATTGAAACCCTCTAAGAAAGCTAAATTAGCAAGTTAGACTTCTTAGAACAATAAATGGAGTACAACGGTCCACTTTGAAGCTTTGGAATTGCTCAACTCTCTCCATATACGTGCTTTTCACGTTTTTGTGCAATTTGAAACATAACTCGGTCTATTCGCTTCTTTATCCATTGGAAACCTTGTACGAAAGCTAAATTAGCAAGTGAGACTTCTAAGGGCAATAAATGGAGTACAACGGTCCACTTTGAAGCTTTGGAATTGCTCAACTCTCTCCATAGACGTGCTTTTCACGTTTTTGTGCAATTTGAAACATAACTCGGTCTATTCGCTTCTTTATCCATTGAAACCCTGTACGAAAGCTAAATTAGCAAGTTAGACTTCTTAAGAACAATAAATGGAGTACAACGGTCCACTTTGAAGCTTTGGAATTGCTCAACTCTCTCCATATACGTGCTTTTCATGTTTTTGTGCAATTTGAAACATAACTCGGTCTATTCGCTTCTTTATCCATTGGAACCTTGTACGAAAGCTAAATTAGCAAGTGAGACTTCTAAGGGCAATAAATGGAGTACAACGGTCCACTTTGAAGCTTTGGAATTGCTCAACTCTCTCCATAGACGTGCTTTTCACGTTTTTGTGCAATTTGAAACATAACTCGGTCTATTCGCTTCTTTATCCATTGAAACCCTGTACGAAAGCTAAATTAGCAAGTTAGACTTCTTAGAACAATAAATGGAGTACAACGGTCCACTTTGAAGCTTTGGAATTGCTCAACTCTCTCCATAGACGTGCTTTTACACGTTTTTGTGCAATTTGAAACATAACTCTGTCTATTCGCTTCTTTATCAATTGAAACCTTGTACGAAAGCTAAATTAGCATTTTAGACTTCTAAGAACAATAAATGGAGTGCTACGGTCCACTTTGATGCTTTGGAATTGCTCAACTCTCTCCATAGACGTGCTTTTCACGTTTTTGTGCAATTTGAAACATAACTCGGTCTATTCGCTTCTTTATCCATTGAAACCCTCTAAGAAAGCTAATTTAGCAAGTTAGACTTCTTAGAACAATAAATGGAGTACAACGGTCCACTTTGAAGCTTTGGAATTGCTCAACTCTCTCCATATACGTGCTTTTCACGTTTTTGTGCAATTTGAAACATAACTCGGTCTATTCGCTTCTTTATCCATTGGAACCTTGTACGAAAGCTAAATTAGCAAGTGAGACTTCTAAGGGCAATAAATGGAGTACAACGGTCCACTTTGAAGCTTTGGAATTGCTCAACTCTCTCCATAGACGTGCTTTTCACGTTTTTGTGATATTTGAAACATAACTCGGTCTATTCGCTTCTTTATCCATTGAAACCCTCTAAGAAAGCTAAATTAGCAAGTTAGACTTCTTAGAACAATAAATGGAGTACAACGGTCCACTTTGAAGCTTTGGAATTGCTCAACTCTCTCCATAGACGTGCTTTTCACGTTTTTGTGCAATTTGAAACATAACTCGGTCTATTCGATTCTTTATCCATTGAAACCTTGTACGAAAGCTAAATTAGCAAGTGAGACTTCTAGGGGCAATAAATGGAGTACAACGGTCCACTTTGAAGCTTTGGAATTGCTCAACTCTCTCCATAGACGTGCTTTTCACGTTTTTGTGCAATTTGAAACATAACTCGGTCTATTCGCTTCTTTATCAATTGAAACCTTGTAAGAAAGCTAAATTAGCATTTTAGACTTCTAAGAACAATAAATGGAGTGCTACGGTCCACTTTGATGCTTTGGAATTGCTCAACTCTCTCCATAGACGTGCTTTTCACGTTTTTGTGCAATTTAAAACATAACTCGGTCTATTCGCTTCTTTATCCATTGAAACCCTCTAAGAAAGCTAAATTAGCAAGTTAGACTTCTTAGAACAATAAATGGAGTACAACGGTCCACTTTGAAGCTTTGGAATTGCTCAACTCTCTCCATATACGTGCTTTTCATGTTTTTGTGCAATTTGAAACATAACTCGGTCTATTCGCTTCTTTATCCATTGGAACCTTGTACGAAAGCTAAATTAGCAAGTGAGACTTCTAAGGGCAATAAATGGAGTACAACGGTCCACTTTGAAGCTTTGGAATTGCTCAACTCTCTCCATAGACGTGCTTTTCACGTTTTTGTGCAATTTGAAACATAACTCGGTCTATTCGCTTCTTTATCCATTGAAACCCTGTACGAAAGCTAAATTAGCAAGTTAGACTTCTTAGAACAATAAATGGAGTACAACGGTCCACTTTGAGGCTTTGGAATTGCTCAACTCTCTCCATAGACGTGCTTTTCACGTTTTTGTACAATTTGAAACATAACTCGGTCTATTCGCTTCTTTATCCATTGAAACCCTGTACGAAAGCTAAATTAGCAAGTTAGACTTCTTAGAACAATAAATGGAGTACAACGGTGCACTTTGAGGCTTTGGAATTGCTCAACTCTCTCCATAGACGTGCTTTTCACGTTTTTGTGCAATTTGAAACATAACTCGGTCTATTCGCTTCTTTATCCATTGAAACCTTGTACGAAAGCTAAATTAGCAAGTTAGACTTCTAAGGGCAATAAATGGAGCACAACGGTCCACTTTGAAGCTTTGGAATTGCTCAACTCTCTCCATAGACGTGCTTTTCACGTTTTTGTGCAATTTGAAACATAACTCGGTCTATTCGCTTCTTTATCCATTGAAACCTTGTATGAAAGCTAAATTAGCAAGTTAGACTTCTAAGGGCAATAAATGGAGTACAACGGTCCACTTTGAAGCTTTGGAATTGCTCAACTCTCTCCATAGACGTGCTTTTCACGTTTTTGTGATATTTAAAACATAACTCGGTCTATTCGCTTCTTTATCCATTGAAACCCTCTAAGAAAGCTAAATTAGCAAGTTAGACTTCTTAGAACAATAAATGGAGTACAACGGTCCACTTTGAAGCTTTGGAATTGCTCAACTCTGTTGAATATATATGTTTGAGTGATTACAAAAGCATGATTGATTGAACTTTGATCCATAATGTACATGAGAAATCTTAGACCTATATGTCCTACCCAAAATGCATGGGAATTTGATTTATTAAACTAACATGGACTAACATTGCAAGAAGCCCTAACAAGGCTTACATAGCATGTCTTGAGTTTAATTGTGTGTAGGATGATCAAGTTGACCAAGTATCAACATGGTGACCTTAACCGAAATGTAATGAAGACTTAATCAGTGTCAAACATGATTAAGAAAGACAATTTCGTGGTCAACATAAGTCAAGTTTTGCTAAAGATGTCTTGGAGCTTAATTGGGATCAATTGAAGTAAAATTAACTTTCTAGTCAAAGTCAGAATCGACGGACGTGACGTGGCAGCTGACATGGCATTGTTGACATGGCATTAATGACATGGCATTGATGACATGGCAAAGAAAACAAGTTAACCATAGTTACATCTTAACTAGAAGACTTGGAGCCAAAAAGAGAAGAGAAGGAAAAGTTAATTTGAAAGGAGGAGACAAGAGGTACAACAAGTCTTATGACAAGTTTTTCTCTTCACATGTGTGGGAAGCTTTATTTCAAAACCATTTCTCTTTCCCACCAAGACACTCCACATCCAATGGATCAAATTCTCTCTACATCAAAATCACATTTTAATCCAATGGCCAAAGATTCAAGCTTTATTCTTATCTCTCCTACTTTACATCCTATGGCCAAAATTGAATCTTCATTTGATCCAAAGGCCATCATTTACTCCACCCAAGAGACAAACTTTTCTCAAGTCAATGGTTGTATCTTTCAAGATGCCTCTAAAGTCTATATCCATCCAAAAGCCATGACTTACTCCACCTAAAAGACAAACTTTTCTCAAGTCAATTGTTGTATCTTTCAAGGTGGCCTCCAAAGTCTATATCCATCCAAAAGCCATTATTTCTTCCTACCAAAAGAGACTTGTTGTAATCATTTTCACACTTCTCTAAGCCTTCTAACGTCTATAATGATCCAAGGGTCCATATCTTTCATATCAATCCAATGGCCCTCATTTCATGAGCTTACACTCCACAATTTTTCTATAAAAACTAACTCTTTGTCTATGGTGCATACACTTGGCCGAAAATTACAATCTCTCTCTCTAGTGTTCTTCATCTTCTAAGCTTTCATTCTTTCACTCATTCATTCCTTGATTACATACTTGATTTAGAAGAGAGATCATACACACTAGCCAAGTAAAGCTTTATTGTTACTCTTGAGCCTTTCTTACTTGATTCTTATCATTTCCTCAAGAGCCATTTTCTTACTTGAACAATCTGATTTCCAGAACATAAATTGAGCCTTAGACACTTACAAATCCAGCTACTAAAGAGCCAGCCTTTGAGCCTAAACTTATCTCATACCCGGCTATTCTTAGAGCCATTTTTGAGCTTGTATTTTGTTGATTAAGTTAGTGTGGTGAGCTACAAACCACACGGTGTGTAGAGTTTGGTGTGGTGAGCTATAAACCACACGGTGTGTAAAGTTTGGTGTTTGAGCTACAAAAACACTGGTTGTATGAGTTCCGCTTGACTCGGTTGAACAAGCTATAGTGGAGTGTTTGAAATTCCCAAGTGGGACTTGGGGAGTGGAGTAGGCTTGGGTTAAGCCGAACCACTATAAATCTCTTGCCTCTTTTACTTTCCAGCAATTTCAATTAGCATTGCATTCTCATATCATACATACTTGAAATTGATCATTTAGGTTGCTAGAGTCAAGCTTGTTCAATTAATTGTCAAATCTGATTTTGTGCCCTAATTACATTTGTTTTACAAGTGACATATACATACTTGATCATCTTGCTTGGTTCTTGATCTTAAAGTTATCTATCTTGCTTATATCAATTGTCCTTGACTTGCTTGAGCTTATTTGATTGCTTTGTGCTCAAATCTGCCATTAGGAGACCATACAATCATATTAGGATTTTATATGTGATTTGCTCAAATTGATTGTTCTACTTGATTTATATACATCTACACTAGTACTCAATTTGGTATTTAGCTTCCGCTTAGGGTGAAACAAAAAAAAAGGTGACCTAGTCTAAAATTGACTAAGGACACAATTCACCCCCCCTCTTGTGGTGCCATCCGATCCAACAAGTGGTATCGGAGCTTGTGTTCCCTTGCATATAAAAGTAATTTTCTTGTGCATTATTAGTGATTTATATGATGGCATCTACTAGTGGTAGACATGATCATGTGTTAGAGGGTCAATCTAGTGGTAGACCTCCATTCTTTAATGGAGAAGACTATGACCATTGGAAAATGAGAATGAAACTTTATTTCATGTCTCTTGATATTGATTTGTGGTATGTCATAGAGGATGGACCTTATGAGCCTACCATCACCACCAAGATCGGTGATGTCGAAAAAGAGATTTCAAAACCTAGGGATAAATGGGATGATAATGATAAGAAAAAGATTTCTTTGAATGCTAAAGCTATGTCTATTTTATTTAATGCATTGAATTCAATTGAAGCTAAACATATTTCTACATGCATTTCGGCTCAAGATATGTGGACTAGGTTAGAGATGAAGCATGAGGGAACTAATCAAGTAAAGGAGTCTAAGATTAACATGCTCATGCATTCATATGAATTGTTCACTATGTTTCCACATGAGTCTATTACCGATATGGATATTAGACTAACCAAAATTCTGAATTCTCTTGAATCTTTAGGGAAGACATTCTCCAATCAAGAAAAGGTGCAAAAGTACTTGAGAAGTCTTCCGGAAGCATGGGATGCCAAAGTGACTGCCATCCAAGAAGCTAAAGATCTCAAAATTTTGAAGTTGGATGAGCTTGTAGGATCACTTCTGGTATATGAGACAAACTTGAAGGCAAGAGAAGCTCAAAAAGAGGACACCAAAAAGAAGAGCATTGCTTTTGCCTCCAAGGGTGATAGTGGAGATGATTTGAGTGATGAGGAAGTAGCCTTAATGACAAGGAGGTTCAAGAGATACTTGATAAACAAGAAGAAACAAGGTGGTAGACCTTTTGGCCACTCAAAGAGGGACAACTTCAAATCTGGTCGTGGGGATCAAAGCGACTCCAAAGGGAACCATGAGGAGCAAGACAAAGATTTGAGGTGCTTTGAGTGTGGCAAGAAGGGGCACATGAAGTATGAGTGTCCAAAGAAGAAAGATAAGAGCAAGGAGCAATCCAAGAGAGCCTTCAAAGCTACTTGGAGTGATTCGGACTCCGAAAGCTCTTCAAGTGAGGATGAGTTTGCTAGATTTTGCTTGATGGCCAAAGGAAACTCATCCAATCCGGATGAGGAGGTAAACTCTTTTGATAATGATGATGATGATGTGTCTATTGATGATTTGCTTTCCTTACTTAATGACATGAATGATAAGAATAGGAAAATGCATAAGGAAAAGAAACAATTGAAAAATGAGATTGATTGTTTAAATGCTAAGGTAGAAGAGCATGAAAAGACCATTGATGATCTCAATGCTAAATGTGATGAAAAGTGCGATATGCTTGCTGCCATGTGTGCTAATAACATGTCTAAGTGTGATCATGAACCTTTGATTGAAGATTTGCAATTTAAACTTAGTACCTTGCAAGAAGAGTATGATGATTTGAAATTGATTGCTATTGTGCCTAATGAGAACCAAGAGTCACACGATGACTCTATTGTTCAAAATGAATTAGACGCTTTGAAATTGAGATATGAGGATCTAGAGAAATCTTTCTCGAAGTTTAGTGTGGGATCTTCTAGACTTGATTCACTCTTATCATGCCTTAGACAATCTTTGGACAAATCGGGTTTAGGTTATGTTGGTGATGATGTAAAATTGAAGAAATGTGATATGCATGATATTTCTACATCTTTCGTATCACATGGATATTTGCATTCCTTGAATGACATGAAGGAGGATTGTTTTCCTAAGAAAATGATTTTTTCACCTCCTAACTACAATGCTTTGAATGATATGCATGCTAGTACTTCGAAATCACATCATGAACATGTATCATTTGTCCAATCCGTGAGACATAGGCCTATTCCCATTAGGGGTGTGCCAAATCAGCCTTGGAAGAAGGATATCAAATCTGGTCCCAAGAGACCCGTAGGGTTTCCTAAGAAATTAGGGCAACCCATAAGGTATTCTAGGGCTCCTAGAGCTCCACAAGGCTCCATGTATGCTAGCACTTCATTTCGCTCTTCAAATGATGCATATATGCATAACTTGAATGCCAAAGTTTTTCCAAAGTTTCAATATGTGTTTGGCAAGAAAGTTAAGCAAATGTGGGTTCCAAAGGGAACTAAGATTCTTGATGCTAACCTCCTAGGACCCAAAAGAAATTGGGTACCTAAAGCGAATTGAACTAATGTAGGTGTTCTTGAAAATCAAAAGTTCTAAGGCTTCCAAGTGGTACTTGGATAGTGGTTGCTCTAGACACATGACCGGGAACTCAAGTTCTTTTTCTTCTCTCAAGAAGTTCTCTAATGGTGGTCATGTGACTTTTGGTGACAACAAGAAGGGTAGGATCCTTGGTCAAGGATCCATAGGTGATGTATCCTCTTTCTCTATCTCTAATGTGCAATTAGTTGATGGATTATCTTTTAACCTTCTTAGTATTTCTCAATTGTGTGATGGTGGCTTGCGCATATGTTTTGATGATTCAAAGTGTGAGTTTTTAAATGCCATGAATGAATGTGTGCTTGTAGGAAAAAGAGATGGTAATGTGTATTCTATTAATTTGAAAGACTTGAATGATTGCAAACTTAAATGCTTGATTTCCAATGTTAGTGATGTGAATATATGGCATAGAAGATTAGGACATATAGGAATTTCTACAATTGAAAAATTGGTTAGAAATAATCTTGTTAGAGGTATACCTTCTTTGAACTTTGACATGTATGATGCTTGTGAGCCATGCATTAGAGGAAAACACACTAGGGAGTCTTTCAAGTCTAAAAACCAGATTTCAACTACTAAGATTTTAGAACTTTTGCATCTTGATTTGTTTGGTCCAAGTAGAGTTAAAAGTGTAGGTGGTAGATCCTATGCCTTTGTAATTGTTGATGATTATTCTAGATATACTTGGGTGATTTTCCTTGCACATAAACATGAGACCATTCATGAGTTTTCAAAACTAATCAAGAGGCTTCAAAATGAAAAGAACATAAGCATTAGCAAGATTAGGAGTGATCATGGAGGAGAATTTGATAATCATGCATTTATTGATCTATGTGATGAATATGGCATTAGACATGATTTCTCTTCACCTAGGACACCCCAACAAAATGGGGTGGTAGAAAGGAAAAATAGAACTTTACAAGAAATTGCTAGGACTATGCTTTGTGAACATGATTTGCCTAAGTTCTTGTGGGCCGAGGCCATTAATTGTGCATGCTATGTTACAAATAGGTTATCTATTAGAAAGAAGATAAATAAGACACCTTATGAGATTTGGAATGATAGAAAACCTAAGGTTGACTACTTTAGAGTTTTTGGTTGCAAATGTTATGTACTAAACACTAAGGATGACTTAGATAAATTTGATGCAAAATCTACTCCTTGTGTATTTGTTGGCTATGCTTTAACTTCTAGAGCTTATAGAGTTTACAATCCAAAGTCTAGGAGAATAGAAGAGTCCATTCATGTTAAATTTATTGAAACTCTTGCATTTGACCCTTTGCTTGAGAATGATGACATTGTGTTAGGTTTGGAGAAGTTGAGCTTAAAAGATGATAAAGATGACTCTCCTACACCTGAAGATGATGGACCAAGCAAAGAGTGAGGAAATGAGCACGAGGAGACACAAAATAGTGATGCACCCGTGGGCTTGGAAGAAAGTGAGGTTGCACCCGTGGCCTCCAATAGTGAAACTACAGCTCCTACATCATGGTTGCAAGTGAAGGACAAACACAAGCATCCCAAACAACTCATAATTGGCGATTTGCATCAAGGGGTAAGGACTCGTAGATCTCACTTAGCTCCTAATGATAATGATATGCATGCTAATGTGGTAGATAATGTGACTGCAAATTTAATGAATACTGCTTTAATTGTTGATGTGCATGGTTCTTATGCCTTAATTTCTCAAATAGAACCTAGAAACATTGATGATGCTTTGCTTGATGATAAATGGATTATTGCTATGCAAGATGAGTTGAATCAATTCACTAGGAATGAAGTTTGGCATTTAGTTCCAAGACCTAAAGACCAAACCATAATTGGAACTAAATGGGTGTTTAAGAACAAAATGAATGAAGATGGTGAAGTTATTAGAAACAAGGCTAGGTTGGTTGCACAAGGGTACAACCAAGAAGAAGGGATTGACTATGAAGAAACATTTGCCCCCGTAGCTAGGTTAGAAGCTATTAGGTTGCTTATGGCATTTGCATGTTTCAAAGGTTTTAAACTTTATCAAATGGATGTCAAAAGTGCATTTTTGAATGGTTTTATCAATGAGAATGTGTATGTAAAGCAACCACCCGGATTTGAAGATCCTAACTTTCCAAACCATGTTTATAAATTGACAAAAGCCTTGTATGGTTTGAAACAAGCACCTAGGGCATGGTATGATAGACTTTCCTCATTCTTAATTCAAAATGGTTTTAAAAGAGGAAGAATTGATAGCACTTTGTTCTTAAAGGAAAAAGGTCATGACATGCTTATTGTTCAAATATACGTAGATGACATTATATTTGGTGCTACTAATGATGCTATGTGCAAAGAATTTGAGTTGTGCATGAAAAGTGAATTTGAGATGTCTATGATGGGTGAACTTACCTTCTTTTTAGGACTACAAGTTAAACAAACTAAGAAAGGTATACATATTAGTCAAACTAAATATATTCATGATATGCTTAAAAAGTTTGGTTTTGATTCCTTGAATCCTTCTCCTACTCCCATGAGTGTGTCTACTAAGCTTGACAAAGATGAAAATGGACAGCCTTATGATTCTAAAATGTATAGGTCCATGATTGGTTCACTTTTGTATTTGACCTCTAGTAGACCCGACATTATGTTTAGTGTATGCATGTGTGCTAGATTTCAAAGTCAGCCTATGCATTCTCATTTCCTAGCGGTTAAGAGAATATTTAGGTATCTTAGGCATACATCAACTCTTGGCTTATGGTATGACAAAAATTCATTGTTTGATTTACATGCATATAGTGATGCCGACTTTGCTGGATGTAAGATAAATAGGAAGAGTACTTCGGGTACATGCCAATTCCTAGGGAGTATGCTTATTTCTTGGTTCTCCAAGAAACAACCTTGTGTTGCCCTATCTACCACCGAAGCCGAATATATGGCTATAGGGAGTTGTTGTGCTCAACTCTTATGGATTAGACAACAACTAAATGATTTTGGACTTAAATTAAAAGATATTCCTATATATTGTGATAATACTAGTGCCATTAGCCTTTCTAAAAATCCGGTGCATCATTCTAAGGCTAAACATATTGAAATTAGGCATCATTTTATTAGAGACCATGTGACTCAAGGGACAATTAAATTAGATTATGTGGACACAATGAACCAACTTGCGGACATACTAACGAAACCTCTAAACCAAGAGAGATTTGAATTTTTAAGAGGTAATCTTGGCATGAGAATGATTCCTTGATATGTGTATGAATGTTTATGCATTGCTTATATTGAACACTTTTTGGATGCATTTACAAAATAAAGGGGGAGAAAATATTGAATGCAACTTTGAATTCAAAAGTTTGTATGCATAGGTTAAGGGGGAGGAACTTGAATGTAATTGTGATATTGTGATATATCTTGCCTATTGATGGTTTATTTGTCTTGAATTGCACTTCCCTTGTCTTGATTTTATGCACATGTTTAGGGGGAGTTAATTTGAATGAAGCATGTTGTGAGGGGGAGAGTTTCTCATGAAAATTAAAGAAAATAGTTCAAAGTTACATAGATTATTTTGTAATCATCAAAAGGGGGAGAATGTTGAATATATATGTTTGAGTGATTACAAAAGCATGATTGATTGAACTTTGATCCATAATGTACATGAGAAATCTTAGACCTATATGTCCTACCCAAAATGCATGGGAATTTGATTTATTAAACTAACATGGACTAACATTGCAAGAAGCCCTAACAAGGCTTACATAGCATGTCTTGAGTTTAATTGTGTGTAGGATGATCAAGTTGACCAAGTATCAACATGGTGACCTTAACCGAAATGTAATGAAGACTTAATCAGTGTCAAACATGATTAAGAAAGACAATTTCGTGGTCAACATAAGTCAAGTTTTGCTAAAGATGTCTTGGAGCTTAATTGGGATCAATTGAAGTAAAATTAACTTTCTAGTCAAAGTCAGAATCGACGGACGTGACGTGGCAGCTGACATGGCATTGTTGACATGGCATTAATGACATGGCATTGATGACATGGCAAAGAAAACAAGTTAACCATAGTTACATCTTAACTAGAAGACTTGGAGCCAAAAAGAGAAGAGAAGGAAAAGTTAATTTGAAAGGAGGAGACAAGAGGTACAACAAGTCTTATGACAAGTTTTTCTCTTCACATGTGTGGGAAGCTTTATTTCAAAACCATTTCTCTTTCCCACCAAGACACTCCACATCCAATGGATCAAATTCTCTCTACATCAAAATCACATTTTAATCCAATGGCCAAAGATTCAAGCTTTATTCTTATCTCTCCTACTTTACATCCTATGGCCAAAATTGAATCTTCATTTGATCCAAAGGCCATCATTTACTCCACCCAAGAGACAAACTTTTCTCAAGTCAATGGTTGTATCTTTCAAGATGCCTCTAAAGTCTATATCCATCCAAAAGCCATGACTTACTCCACCTAAAAGACAAACTTTTCTCAAGTCAATTGTTGTATCTTTCAAGGTGGCCTCCAAAGTCTATATCCATCCAAAAGCCATTATTTCTTCCTACCAAAAGAGACTTGTTGTAATCATTTTCACACTTCTCTAAGCCTTCTAACGTCTATAATGATCCAAGGGTCCATATCTTTCATATCAATCCAATGGCCCTCATTTCATGAGCTTACACTCCACAATTTTTCTATAAAAACTAACTCTTTGTCTATGGTGCATACACTTGGCCGAAAATTACAATCTCTCTCTCTAGTGTTCTTCATCTTCTAAGCTTTCATTCTTTCACTCATTCATTCCTTGATTACATACTTGATTTAGAAGAGAGATCATACACACTAGCCAAGTAAAGCTTTATTGTTACTCTTGAGCCTTTCTTACTTGATTCTTATCATTTCCTCAAGAGCCATTTTCTTACTTGAACAATCTGATTTCCAGAACATAAATTGAGCCTTAGACACTTACAAATCCAGCTACTAAAGAGCCAGCCTTTGAGCCTAAACTTATCTCATACCCGGCTATTCTTAGAGCCATTTTTGAGCTTGTATTTTGTTGATTAAGTTAGTGTGGTGAGCTACAAACCACACGGTGTGTAGAGTTTGGTGTGGTGAGCTATAAACCACACGGTGTGTAAAGTTTGGTGTTTGAGCTACAAAAACACTGGTTGTATGAGTTCCGCTTGACTCGGTTGAACAAGCTATAGTGGAGTGTTTGAAATTCCCAAGTGGGACTTGGGGAGTGGAGTAGGCTTGGGTTAAGCCGAACCACTATAAATCTCTTGCCTCTTTTACTTTCCAGCAATTTCAATTAGCATTGCATTCTCATATCATACATACTTGAAATTGATCATTTAGGTTGCTAGAGTCAAGCTTGTTCAATTAATTGTCAAATCTGATTTTGTGCCCTAATTACATTTGTTTTACAAGTGACATATACATACTTGATCATCTTGCTTGGTTCTTGATCTTAAAGTTATCTATCTTGCTTATATCAATTGTCCTTGACTTGCTTGAGCTTATTTGATTGCTTTGTGCTCAAATCTGCCATTAGGAGACCATACAATCATATTAGGATTTTATATGTGATTTGCTCAAATTGATTGTTCTACTTGATTTATATACATCTACACTAGTACTCAATTTGGTATTTAGCTTCCGCTTAGGGTGAAACAAAAAAAAAGGTGACCTAGTCTAAAATTGACTAAGGACACAATTCACCCCCCCTCTTGTGGTGCCATCCGATCCAACAAACTCTCTCCATAGACGTGCTTTTCACGTTTTTGTGCAATTTGAAACATAACTCGGTCTATTCGCTTCTTTATCCATTGAAACCTTGTACGAAAGCTAAATTAGCAAGTGAGACTTCTAGGGGCAATAAATGGAGTACAACGGTCCACTTTGAAGCTTTGGAATTGCTCAACTCTCTCCATAGACGTGCTTTTCACGTTTTTGTGCAATTTGAAACATAACTCGGTCTATTCGCTTCTTTATCAATTGAAACCTTGTACGAAAGCTAAATTAGCATTTTAGACTTCTAAGAACAATAAATGGAGTGCTACGGTCCACTTTGATGCTTTGGAATTGCTCAACTCTCTCCATAGACGTGCTTTTCACGTTTTTGTGCAATTTAAAACATAACTCGGTCTATTCGCTTCTTTATCCATTGAAACCCTCTAAGAAAGCTAAATTAGCAAGTTAGACTTCTTAGAACAATAAATGGAGTACAACGGTCCACTTTGAAGCTTTGGAATTGCTCAACTCTCTCCATATACGTGCTTTTCACGTTTTTGTGCAATTTGAAACATAACTCGGTCTATTCGCTTCTTTATCCATTGGAACCTTGTACGAAAGCTAAATTAGCAAGTGAGACTTCTAAGGGCAATAAATGGAGTACAACGGTCCACTTTGAAGCTTTGGAATTGCTCAACTCTCTCCATAGACGTGCTTTTCACGTTTTTGTGCAATTTGAAACATAACTCGGTCTATTCGCTTCTTTATCCATTGAAACCCTGTACGAAAGCTAAATTAGCAAGTTAGACTTCTTAGAACAATAAATGGAGTACAACGGTCCACTTTGAAGCTTTGGAATTGCTCAACTCTCTCCATATACGTGCTTTTCACGTTTTTGTGCAATTTGAAACATAACTCGGTCTATTCGCTTCTTTATCCATTGGAACCTTGTACGAAAGCTAAATTAGCAAGTGAGACTTCTAAGGGCAATAAATGGAGTACAACGGTCCACTTTGAAGCTTTGGAATTGCTCAACTCTCTCCGTAGACGTGCTTTTCACGTTTTTGTGCAATTTGAAACATAACTCGGTCTATTCGCTTCTTTATCCATTGAAACCCTGTACGAAAGCTAAATTAGCAAGTTAGACTTCTTATAACAATAAATGGAGTACAACGGTCCACTTTGAGGCTTTGGAATTGCTCAACTCTCTCCATAGACGTGCTTTTCACGTTTTTGTACAATTTGAAACATAACTCGGTCTATTCGCTTCTTTATCCATTGAAACCCTGTACGAAAGCTAAATTAGCAAGTTAGACTTCTTAGAACAATAAATGGAGTACAACGGTCCACTTTGAGGCTTTGGAATTGCTCAACTCTCTCCATAGACGTGCTTTTCACGTTTTTGTGCAATTTGAAACGCAACTCGGTCTATTCGCTTCTTTATCCATTGAAACCTTGTACGAAAGCTAAATTAGCAAGTTAGACTTCTAAGGGCAATAAATGGAGCACAACGGTCCACTTTGAAGCTTTGGAATTGCTCAACTCTCTCCATAGACGTGCTTTTCACGTTTTTGTGCAATTTGAAACATAACTCGGTCTATTCGCTTCTTTATCCATTGAAACCTTGTACGAAAGCTAAATTAGCAAGTTAGACTTCTAAGGGCAATAAATGGAGTACAACGGTCCACTTTCAAGCTTTGGAATTGCTCAACTCTCTCCATAGACGTGCTTTTCACGTTTTTGTGCAATTTGAAACATAACTCGGTCTATTCGCTTCTTTATCCATTGAAACCTTGTACGAAAGCTAAATTAGCAAGTTAGACTTCTAAGGGCAATAAATGGAGCACAACGGTCCACTTTGAAGCTTTGGAATTGCTCAACTCTCTCCATAGACGTGCTTTTCACGTTTTTGTGCAATTTCAAACATAACTCGGTCTATTCGCTTCTTTATCCATTGAAACCTTGTACGAAAGCTAAATTAGCAAGTTAGACTTCTAAGGGCAATAAATGGAGTACAACGGTCCACTTTCAAGCTTTGGAATTGCTCAACTCTCTCCATGGACGTGCTTTTCACGTTTTTGTGCAATTTGAAACATAACTCGGTCTATTCGCTTCTTTATCCATTGAAACCCTGTACGAAAGCTAAATTAGCAAGTTAGACTTCTTAAAACAATAAATGGAGTACAACGGTCCACTTTGAAGCTTTGGAATTGCTCAACTCTCTCTATAGACGTGCTTTTCACGTTTTTGTGCAATTTAAAACATAACTCGGTCTATTCGCTTCTTTATCCATTGAAACCCTCTAAGAAAGCTAAATTAGCAAGTTAGACTTCTTAGAACAATAAATGGAGTACAACGGTCCACTTTGAAGCTTTGGAATTGCTCAACTCTCTCCATATACGTGCTTTTCACGTTTTTGTGCAATTTGAAACATAACTCGGTCTATCCGCTTCTTTATCCATTGGAACCTTGTACGAAAGCTAAATTAGCAAGTGAGACTTCTAAGGGCAATAAATGGAGCACAACGGTCCACTTTGAAGCTTTGGAATTGCTCAACTCTCTCCATAGACGTGCTTTTCACGTTTTTGTGCAATTTGAAACATAACTCGGTCTATTCGCTTCTTTATCCATTGAAACCTTGTACGAAAGCTAAATTAGCAAGTTAGACTTTTAAGGGCAATAAATGGAGTACAACGGTCCACTTTCAAGCTTTGGAATTGCTCAACTCTCTCCATAGACGTGCTTTTCACGTTTTTGTGCAATTTGAAACATAACTCGGTCTATTCGCTTCTTTATCCATTGAAACCCTGTACGAAAGCTAAATTAGCAAGTTAGACTTCTTAGAACAATAAATGGAGTACAACGGTCCACTTTGAAGCTTTGGAATTGCTCAACTCTCTCCATAGACGTGCTTTTCACGTTTTTGTGCAATTTGAAACATAACTCGGTCTATGCGCTTCTTTATCCATTGGAACCTTGTACGAAAGCTAAATTAGCAAGTGAGACTTCTAAGGGCAATAAATGGAGTACAACGGTCCACTTTCAAGCTTTGGAATTGCTCAACTCTCTCCGTAGACGTGCTTTTCACGTTTTTGTGCAATTTGAAACATAACTCGGTCTATTCGCTTCTTTATCCATTGAAACCTTGTACGAAAGCTAAATTAGCAAGTTAGACTTCTAAGGGCAATAAATGGAGCACAACGGTCCACTTTGAAGCTTTGGAATTGCTCAACTCTCTCCATAGACGTGCTTTTCACGTTTTTGTGCAATTTGAAACATAACTCGGTCTATTCGCTTCTTTATCCATTGAAACCTTGTACGAAAGCTAAATTAGCAAGTTAGACTTCTAAGGGCAATAAATGGAGTACAACGGTCCACTTTCAAGCTTTGGAATTGCTCAACTCTCTCCATAGACGTGCTTTTCACGTTTTTGTGCAATTTGAAACATAACTCGGTCTATTCGCTTCTTTATCCATTGAAACCCTGTACGAAAGCTAAATTAGCAAGTTAGACTTCTTAAAACAATAAATGGAGTACAACGGTCCACTTTGAAGCTTTGGAATTGCTCAACTCTCTCTATAGACGTGCTTTTCACGTTTTTGTGCAATTTGAAAACATAACTCGGTCTATTCGCTTCTTTATCCATTGAAACCCTCTAAGAAAGCTAAATTAGCAAGTTAGACTTCTTAGAACAATAAATGGAGTACAACGGTCCACTTTGAAGCTTTGGAATTGCTCAACTCTCTCCATATACGTGCTTTTCACGTTTTTGTGCAATTTGAAACATAACTCGGTCT
Organism: Tripterygium wilfordii; assembly: GCF_013401445.1. Taxonomy (NCBI): domain Eukaryota; kingdom Viridiplantae; phylum Streptophyta; class Magnoliopsida; order Celastrales; family Celastraceae; genus Tripterygium; species Tripterygium wilfordii. The sequence goes on along the minus strand of NW_024056288.1, from coordinate 108,211 downwards.
ATGCGCTTCTTTATCCATTGGAACCTTGTACGAAAGCTAAATTAGCAAGTGAGACTTCTAAGGGCAATAAATGGAGCACAACGGTCCACTTTGAAGCTTTGGAATTGCTCAACTCTCTCCATAGACGTGCATTTCACGTTTTTGTGCAATTTGAAACATAACTCGGTCTATTCGCTTCTTTATCCATTGAAACCTTGTACGAAAGCTAAATTAGCAAGTTAGACTTTTAAGGGCAATAAATGGAGTACAACGGTCCACTTTCAAGCTTTGGAATTGCTCAACTCTCTCCATAGACGTGCTTTTCACGTTTTTGTGCAATTTGAAACATAACTCGGTCTATTCGCTTCTTTATCCATTGAAACCCTGTACGAAAGCTAAATTAGCAAGTTAGACTTCTAGAACAATAAATGGAGTACAACGGTCCACTTTGAAGCTTTGGAATTGCTCAACTCTCTCCATATACGTGCTTTTCACGTTTTTGTGCAATTTGAAACATAACTCGGTCTATGCGCTTCTTTATCCATTGGAACCTTGTACGAAAGCTAAATTAGCAAGTGAGACTTCTAAGGGCAATAAATGGAGTACAACGGTCCACTTTCAAGCTTTGGAATTGCTCAACTCTCTCCGTAGACGTGCTTTTCACGTTTTTGTGCAATTTGAAACATAACTCGGTCTATTCGCTTCTTTATCCATTGAAACCTTGTACGAAAGCTAAATTAGCAAGTTAGACTTCTAAGGGCAATAAATGGAGCACAACGGTCCACTTTGAAGCTTTGGAATTGCTCAACTCTCTCCATAGACGTGCTTTTCACGTTTTTGTGCAATTTGAAACATAACTCGGTCTATTCGCTTCTTTATCCATTGAAACCTTGTACGAAAGCTAAATTAGCAAGTTACACTTCTAAGGGCAATAAATGGAGTACAACGGTCCACTTTCAAGCTTTGGAATTGCTCAACTCTCTCCATAGACGTGCTTTTCACGTTTTTGTGCAATTTGAAACATAACTCGGTCTATTCGCTTCTTTATCCATTGAAACCCTGTACGAAAGCTAAATTAGCAAGTTAGACTTCTTAAAACAATAAATGGAGTACAACGGTCCACTTTGAAGCTTTGGAATTGCTCAACTCTCTCTATAGACGTGCTTTTCACGTTTTTGTGCAATTTAAAACATAACTCGGTCTATTCGCTTCTTTATCCATTGAAACCCTCTAAGAAAGCTAAATTAGCAAGTTAGACTTCTTAGAACAATAAATGGAGTACAACGGTCCACTTTGATGCTTTGGAATTGCTCAACTCTCTCCATATACATGCTTTTCACGTTTTTGTGCAATTTGAAACATAACTCGGTCTATGCGCTTCTTTATCCATTGGAACCTTGTACGAAAGCTAAATTAGCAAGTGAGACTTCTAAGGGCAATAAATGGAGTACAACGGTCCACTTTGAAGCTTTGGAATTGCTCAACTCTCTCCATAGACGTGCTTTTCACGTTTTTGTGCAATTTGAAACATAACTCGGTCTATTCGCTTCTTTATCCATTGAAACCCTGTACGAAAGCTAAATTAGCAAGTTAGACTTCTTAGAACAATAAATGGAGTACAACGGTCCACTTTGAGGCTTTGGAATTGCTCAACTCTCTCCATAGACGTGCTTTTCACGTTTTTGTGCAATTTGAAACATAACTCGGTCTATTCGCTTCTTTATCCATTGAAACCCTGTACGAAAGCTAAATTAGCAAGTTAGACTTCTTAGAACAATAAATGGAGTACAACGGTCCACCTTGAGGCTTTGGAATTGCTCAACTCTCTCCATAGACGTGCTTTTCACGTTTTTGTGCAATTTGAAACATAACTCGGTCTATTCGCTTCTTTATCCATTGAAACCTTGTACGAAAGCTAAATTAGCAAGTTAGACTTCTAAGGGCAATAAATGGAGCACAACGGTCCACTTTGAAGCTTTGGAATTGCTCAACTCTCTCCATAGACGTGCCTTTCACGTTTTTGTGCAATTTTGAAACATAACTCGGTCTATTCGCTTCTTTATCCATTGAAACCTTGTACGAAAGCGAAATTAGCAATTTTAGACTTCTAAGAACAATAAATGGAGTGCGACGGTCCACTTTGATGCTTTGGAATTGCTCAACTCTCTCCATAGATGTGCTTTTCTCGTTTTTGTGCAATTTGAAACATAACTCGGTCTATTCGCTTCTTTATCCATTGAAACCTTGTACGAAAGCTAAATTAGCAAGCGAGACTTCTAAGGCAATAAATGGAGTACAACGGTCCACTTTGAAGCTTTGGAATTGCTCAACTCTCTCCATAGACGTGCTTTTCACGTTTTTGTGCAATTTAAAACATAACTCGGTCTATTCGCTTCTTTATCCATTGAAACCCTCTAAGAAAGCTAAATTAGCAAGTTAGACTTCTTAAGAACAATAAATGGAGTACAACGGTCCACTTTGAAGCTTTGGAATTGCTCAACTCTCTCCATATACGTGCTTTTCACGTTTTTGTGCAATTTGAAACATAACTCGGTCTATTCGATTCTTTATCCATTGGAACCTTGTACGAAAGCTAAATTAGCAAGTGAGACTTCTAAGGGCAATAAATGGAGTACAACGGTCCACTTTGAAGCTTTGGAATTGCTCAACTCTCTCCATAGACGTGCTTTTCACGTTTTTGTGCAATTTGAAACATAACTCGGTCTATTCGCTTTTTTATCCATTGAAACCTTGTACGAAAGCTAAATTAGCAATTTAGACTTCTAAGAACAATAAATGGAGTGCTACGGTCCACTTTGAATGCTTTGGAATTGCTCAACTCTCTCCATAGACGTGCTTTTCACGTTTTTGTGCAATTTGAAACATAACTCGGTCTATTCGCTTCTTTATCCATTGAAACCCTGTACGAAAGCTAAATTAGCAAGTTAGACTTCTTAGAACAATAAATGGAGTACAACGGTCCACTTTGAAGCTTTGGAATTGCTCAACTCTCTCCATAGACGTGCTTTTCACGTTTTTGTGCAATTTGAAACATAACTCGGTCTATTCGCTTCTTTATCCATTGAAACCCTGTACGAAAGCTAAATTAGCAAGTTAGACTTCTTAAGAACAATAAATGGAGTACAACGGTCCACTTTGAAGCTTTGGAATTGCTCAACTCTCTCCATAGACGTGCTTTTCACGTTTTTTTGCAATTTGAAACATAACTCGGTCTATTCGCTTCTTTATCCATTGAAACCTTGTACGAAAGCTAAATTAGCAAGTTAGACTTCTAAGGGCAATAAATGGAGTACAACGGTCCACTTTCAAGCTTTGGAATTGCTCAACTCTCTCCATAGACGTGCTTTTCACGTTTTTGTGCAATTTGAAACATAACTCGGTCTATTCGCTTCTTTATCCATTGAAACCCTGTACGAAAGCTAAATTAGCAAGTTAGACTTCTTAAAACAATAAATGGAGTACAACGGTCCACTTTGAAGCTTTGGAATTGCTCAACTCTCTCCATAGACGTGCTTTTCACGTTTTTGTGCAATTTAAAACATAACTCGGTCTATTCGCTTCTTTATCCATTGAAACCCTCTAAGAAAGCTAAATTAGCAAGTTAGACTTCTTAGAACAATAAATGGAGTACAACGGTCCACTTTGAAGCTTTGGAATTGCTCAACTCTCTCCATATACGTGCTTTTCACGTTTTTGTGCAATTTGAAACATAACTCGGTCTATTCGCTTCTTTATCCATTGGAACCTTGTACGAAAGCTAAATTAGCAAGTGAGACTTCTAAGGGCAATAAATGGAGTACAACGGTCCACTTTGAAGCTTTGGAATTGCTCAACTCTCTCCATAGACGTGCTTTTCACGTTTTTGTGCAATTTGAAACATAACTCGGTCTATTCGCTTCTTTATCCATTGAAACCCTGTACGAAAGCTAAATTAGCAAGTTAGACTTCTTAGAACAATAAATGGAGTACAACGGTCCACTTTGAGGCTTTGGAATTGCTCAACTCTCTCCATAGACGTGCTTTACACGTTTTTTGTGCAATTTGAAACATAACTCGGTCTATTCGCTTCTTTATCCATTGAAACCCTGTACGAAAGCTAAATTAGCAAGTTAGACTTCTTAAGAACAATAAATGGAGTACAACGGTCCACTTTGAGGCTTTGGAATTGCTCAACTCTCTCCATAGACGTGCTTTTCACGTTTTTTGTGCAATTTGAAACATAACTCGGTCTATTCGCTTCTTTATCCATTGAAACCTTGTACGAAAGCTAAATTAGCAAGTTAGACTTCTAAGGGCAATAAATGGAGTACAACGGTCCACTTTCAAGCTTTGGAATTGCTCAACTCTCTCCATAGACGTGCTTTTCACGTTTTTGTGCAATTTGAAACATAACTCGGTCTATTCGCTTCTTTATCCATTGAAACCCTGTACGAAAGCTAAATTAGCAAGTTAGACTTCTTAAGAACAATAAATGGAGTACAACGGTCCACTTTGAAGCTTTGGAATTGCTCAACTCTCTCCATAGACGTGCTTTTCACGTTTTTGTGCAATTTAAAACATAACTCGGTCTATTCGCTTCTTTATCCATTGAAACCCTCTAAGAAAGCTAAATTAGCAAGTTAGACTTCTTAGAACAATAAATGGAGTACAACGGTCCACTTTGAAGCTTTGGAATTGCTCAACTCTCTCCATATACGTGCTTTTCACGTTTTTGTGCAATTTGAAACATAACTCGGTCTATTCGCTTCTTTATCCATTGGAACCTTGTACGAAAGCTAAATTAGCAAGTGAGACTTCTAAGGGCAATAAATGGAGTACAACGGTCCACTTTGAAGCTTTGGAATTGCTCAACTCTCTCCATAGACGTGCTTTTCACGTTTTTGTGCAATTTGAAACATAACTCGGTCTATTCGCTTCTTTATCCATTGAAACCCTGTACGAAAGCTAAATTAGCAAGTTAGACTTCTTAGAACAATAAATGGAGTACAACGGTCCACTTTGAGGCTTTGGAATTGCTCAACTCTCTCCATAGACGTGCTTTACACGTTTTTGTGCAATTTGAAACATAACTCGGTCTATTCGCTTCTTTATCCATTGAAACCCTGTACGAAAGCTAAATTAGCAAGTTAGACTTCTTAAGAACAATAAATGGAGTACAACGGTCCACTTTGAGGCTTTGGAATTGCTCAACTCTCTCCATAGACGTGCTTTTCACCTTTTTGTGCAATTTGAAACATAACTCGGTCTATTCGCTTCTTTATCCATTGAAACCTTGTACGAAAGCTAAATTAGCAAGTTAGACTTCTAAGGGCAATAAATGGAGCACAACGGTCCACTTTGAAGCTTTGGAATTGCTCAACTCTCTCCATAGACGTGCTTTTCACATTTTTGTGCAATTTAAAACATAACTCGGTCTATTCGCTTCTTTATCCATTGAAACCCTCTAAGAAAGCTAAATTAGCAAGTTAGACTTCTTAGAACAATAAATGGAGTACAACGGTCCACTTTGAAGCTTTGGAATTGCTCAACTCTCTCCATATACGTGCTTTTCACGTTTTTGTGCAATTTGAAACATAACTCGGTCTATGCGCTTCTTTATCCATTGGAACCTTGTACGAAAGCTAAATTAGCAAGTGAGACTTCTAAGGGCAATAAATGGAGTACAACGGTCCACTTTGAAGCTTTGGAATTGCTCAACTCTCTCCATAGACGTGCTTTTCACGTTTTTGTGCAATTTGAAACATAACTCGGTCTATTCGCTTCTTTATCCATTGAAACCCTGTACGAAAGCTAAATTAGCAAGTTAGACTTCTTAGAACAATAAATGGAGTACAACGGTCCACTTTGAAGGCTTTGGAATTGCTCAACTCTCTCCATAGACGTGCTTTACACGTTTTTGTGCAATTTGAAACATAACTCGGTCTATTCGCTTCTTTATCCATTGAAACCCTGTACGAAAGCTAAATTAGCAAGTTAGACTTCTTAGAACAATAAATGGAGTACAACGGTCCACTTTGAGGCTTTGGAATTGCTCAACTCTCTCCATAGACGTGCTTTTCACCTTTTTGTGCAATTTGAAACATAACTCGGTCTATTCGCTTCTTTATCCATTGAAACCTTGTACGAAAGCTAAATTAGCAAGTTAGACTTCTAAGGGCAATAAATGGAGCTACAACGGTCCACTTTGAAGCTTTGGAATTGCTCAACTCTCTCCATAGACGTGCTTTTCACGTTTTTGTGCAATTTGAAACATAACTCGGTCTATTCGCTTCTTTATCCATTGAAACCTTGTACGAAAGCGAAATTAGCATTTAGACTTCTAAGAACAATAAATGGAGTGCGACGGTCCACTTTGATGCTTTGGAATTGCTCAACTCTCTCCATAGATGTGCTTTTCATCGTTTTTGTGCAATTTGAAACATAACTCGGTCTATTCGCTTCTTTATCCATTGAAACCTTGTACGAAAGCTAAATTAGCAAGCGAGACTTCTAAGGGCAATAAATGGAGTACAACGGTCCACTTTGAAGCTTTGGAATTGCTCAACTCTCTCCATAGACGTGCTTTTCACGTTTTTGTGCAATTTAAAACATAACTCGGTCTATTCGCTTCTTTATCCATTGAAACCCTCTAAGAAAGCTAAATTAGCAAGTTAGACTTCTTAAGAACAATAAATGGAGTACAACGGTCCACTTTGAAGCCTTTGGAATTGCTCAACTCTCTCCATATACGTGCTTTTCACGTTTTTGTGCAATTTGAAACATAACTCGGTCTATTCGCTTCTTTATCCATTGGAACCTTGTACGAAAGCTAAATTAGCAAGTGAGACTTCTAAGGGCAATAAATGGAGTACAACGGTCCACTTTGAAGCTTTGGAATTGCTCAACTCTCTCCATAGACGTGCTTTTCACGTTTTTGTGCAATTTGAAACATAACTCGGTCTATTCGCTTTTTTATCAATTGAAACCTTGTACGAAAGCTAAATTAGCATTTTAGACTTCTAAGAACAATAAATGGAGTGCTACGGTCCACTTTGATGCTTTGGAATTGCTCAACTCTCTCCATAGACGTGCTTTTCACGTTTTTGTGCAATTTGAAACATAACTCGGTCTATTCGCTTCTTTATCCATTGAAACCCTGTACGAAAGCTAAATTAGCAAGTTAGACTTCTTAAAACAATAAATGGAGTACAACGGTCCACTTTGAAGCTTTGGAATTGCTCAACTCTCTCCATAGACGTGCTTTTCACGTTTTTGTGCAATTTAAAACATAACTCGGTCTATTCGCTTCTTTATCCATTGAAACCCTCTAAGAAAGCTAAATTAGCAAGTTAGACTTCTTAGAACAATAAATGGAGTACAACGGTCCACTTTGAAGCTTTGGAATTGCTCAACTCTCTCCATATACGTGCTTTTCACGTTTTTGTGCAATTTGAAACATAACTCGGTCTATTCGATTCTTTATCCATTGGAACCTTGTACGAAAGCTAAATTAGCAAGTGAGACTTCTAAGGGCAATAAATGGAGTACAACGGTCCACTTTGAAGCTTTGGAATTGCTCAACTCTCTCCATAGACGTGCTTTTCACGTTTTTGTGCAATTTGAAACATAACTCGGTCTATTCGCTTTTTTATCAATTGAAACCTTGTACGAAAGCTAAATTAGCAATTTTAGACTTCTAAGAACAATAAATGGAGTGCTACGGTCCACTTTGAATGCTTTGGAATTGCTCAACTCTCTCCATAGACGTGCTTTTCACGTTTTTGTGCAATTTGAAACATAACTCGGTCTATTCGCTTCTTTATCCATTGAAACCCTGTACGAAAGCTAAATTAGCAAGTTAGACTTCTTAAAACAATAAATGGAGTACAACGGTCCACTTTGAAGCTTTGGAATTGCTCAACTCTCTCCATAGACGTGCTTTTCACGTTTTTGTGCAATTTGAAACATAACTCGGTCTATTCGCTTCTTTATCCATTGAAACCCTGTACGAAAGCTAAATTAGCAAGTTAGACTTCTTAAGAACACTAAATGGAGTACAACGGTCCACTTTGAAGCTTTGGAATTGCTCAACTCTCTCCATAGACGTGCTTTTCACGTTTTTTTGCAATTTGAAACATAACTCGGTCTATTCGCTTCTTTATCCATTGAAACCTTGTACGAAAGCTAAATTAGCAAGTTAGACTTCAAAGGGCAATAAATGGAGTACAACGGTCCACTTTCAAGCTTTGGAATTGCTCAACTCTCTCCATAGACGTGCTTTTCACGTTTTTGTGCAATTTGAAACATAACTCGGTCTATTCGCTTCTTTATCCATTGAAACCCTTGTACGAAAGCTAAATTAGCAAGTTAGACTTCTTAAAACAATAAATGGAGTACAACGGTCCACTTTGAAGCTTTGGAATTGCTCAACTCTCTCCATAGACGTGCTTTTCACGTTTTTGTGCAATTTAAAACATAACTCGGTCTATTCGCTTCTTTATCCATTGAAACCCTTCTAAGAAAGCTAAATTAGCAAGTTAGACTTCTTAGAACAATAAATGGAGTACAACGGTCCACTTTGAAGCTTTGGAATTGCTCAACTCTCTCCATATACGTGCTTTTCACGTTTTTGTGCAATTTGAAACATAACTCGGTCTATGCGCTTCTTTATCCATTGGAACCTTGTACGAAAGCTAAATTAGCAAGTGAGACTTCTAAGGGCAATAAATGGAGTACAACGGTCCACTTTGAAGCTTTGGAATTGCTCAACTCTCTCCATAGACGTGCTTTTCACGTTTTTGTGCAATTTGAAACATAACTCGGTCTATTCGCTTCTTTATCCATTGAAACCCTGTACGAAAGCTAAATTAGCAAGTTAGACTTCTTAGAACAATAAATGGAGTACAACGGTCCACTTTGAGGCTTTGGAATTGCTCAACTCTCTCCATAGACGTGCTTTACACGTTTTTGTGCAATTTGAAACATAACTCGGTCTATTCGCTTCTTTATCCATTGAAACCCTGTACGAAAGCTAAATTAGCAAGTTAGACTTCTTAGAACAATAAATGGAGTACAACGGTCCACTTTGAGGCTTTGGAATTGCTCAACTCTCTCCATAGACGTGCTTTTCACCTTTTTGTGCAATTTGAAACATAACTCGGTCTATTCGCTTCTTTATCCATTGAAACCTTGTACGAAAGCTAAATTAGCAAGTTAGACTTCTAAGGGCAATAAATGGAGCACAACGGTCCACTTTGAAGCTTTGGAATTGCTCAACTCTCTCCATAGACGTGCTTTTCACGTTTTTGTGCAATTTAAAACATAACTCGGTCTATTCGCTTCTTTATCCATTGAAACCCTCTAAGAAAGCTAAATTAGCAAGTTAGACTTCTTAGAACAATAAATGGAGTACAACGGTCCACTTTGAAGCTTTGGAATTGCTCAACTCTCTCCATATACGTGCTTTTCACGTTTTTGTGCAATTTTGAAACATAACTCGGTCTATGCGCTTCTTTATCCATTGGAACCTTGTACGAAAGCTAAATTAGCAAGTGAGACTTCTAAGGGCAATAAATGGAGTACAACGGTCCACTTTGAAGCTTTGGAATTGCTCAACTCTCTCCATAGACGTGCTTTTCACGTTTTTGTGCAATTTGAAACATAACTCGGTCTATTCGCTTCTTTATCCATTGAAACCCTGTACGAAAGCTAAATTAGCAAGTTAGACTTCTTAGAACAATAAATGGAGTACAACGGTCCACTTTGAGGCTTTGGAATTGCTCAACTCTCTCCATAGACGTGCTTTACACGTTTTTGTGCAATTTGAAACATAACTCGGTCTATTCGCTTCTTTATCCATTGAAACCCTGTACGAAAGCTAAATTAGCAAGTTAGACTTCTTAGAACAATAAATGGAGTACAACGGTCCACTTTGAGGCTTTGGAATTGCTCAACTCTCTCCATAGACGTGCTTTTCACCTTTTTGTGCAATTTGAAACATAACTCGGTCTATTCGCTTCTTTATCCATTGAAACCTTGTACGAAAGCTAAATTAGCAAGTTAGACTTCTAAGGGCAATAAATGGAGCACAACGGTCCACTTTGAAGCTTTGGAATTGCTCAACTCTCTCCATAGACGTGCTTTTCACGTTTTTGTGCAATTTGAAACATAACTCGGTCTATTCGCTTCTTTATCCATTGAAACCTTGTACGAAAGCGAAATTAGCATTTTAGACTTCTAAGAACAATAAATGGAGTGCGACGGTCCACTTTGATGCTTTGGAATTGCTCAACTCTCTCCATAGATGTGCTTTTCTCGTTTTTGTGCAATTTGAAACATAACTCGGTCTATTCGCTTCTTTATCCATTGAAACCTTGTACGAAAGCTAAATTAGCAAGCGAGACTTCTAAGGGCAATAAATGGAGTACAACGGTCCACTTTGAAGCTTTGGAATTGCTCAACTCTCTCCATAGACGTGCTTTTCACGTTTTTGTGCAATTTAAAACATAACTCGGTCTATTCGCTTCTTTATCCATTGAAACCCTCTAAGAAAGCTAAATTAGCAAGTTAGACTTCTTAGAACAATAAATGGAGTACAACGGTCCACTTTGAACCTTTGGAATTGCTCAACTCTCTCCATATACGTGCTTTTCACGTTTTTGTGCAATTTGAAACATAACTCGGTCTATTCGCTTCTTTATCCATTGGAACCTTGTACGAAAGCTAAATTAGCAAGTGAGACTTCTAAGGGCAATAAATGGAGTACAACGGTCCACTTTGAAGCTTTGGAATTGCTCAACTCTCTCCATAGACGTGCTTTTCACGTTTTTGTGCAATTTGAAACATAACTCGGTCTATTCGCTTCTTTATCCATTGAAACCCTGTACGAAAGCTAAATTAGCAAGTTAGACTTCTTAGAACAATAAATGGAGTACAACGGTCCACTTTGAGGCTTTGGAATTGCTCAACTCTCTCCATAGACGTGCTTTTCACGTTTTTGTGCAATTTGAAACATAACTCGGTCTATTCGCTTCTTTATCCATTGAAACCCTGTACGAAAGCTAAATTAGCAAGTTAGACTTCTTAGAACAATAAATGGAGTACAACGGTCCACTTTGAGGCTTTGGAATTGCTCAACTCTCTCCATAGACGTGCTTTTCACGTTTTTGTGCAATTTGAAACATAACTCGGTCTATTCGCTTCTTTATCCATTGAAACCTTGTACGAAAGCTAAATTAGCAAGTTAGACTTCTAAGGGCAATAAATGGAGCACAACGTGTTGGATCGGATGGCACCACAAGAGGGGGGGTGAATTGTGATCTTAATCAAATTTAGACTAAGTCACCTCTTTTTGTATTTCAATTGAGTTTCACCCTAAGCGGAAGCAATTTAAATAAGTTGAATATAAATGTATACAAAGATAATCACATAAATCAAACTTAACAACAAGAATCAAGTCAAATGATCAAAATGAATATCGCACACCAAAACAAGTTATAATGAAGCACAAAATCAGATTTAACAAATGTATGCACAAGCTTGATTCTATCACCCTAGATGTCCAATTTCAAGTATGCAATGCAAGTATGATATGCTAAAATGAAATTGCTGTAAAGTAAAGAGGGCAAAGAGATTTATAGTGGTTCGGCTTAACCCAAGCCTACTCCACTCCCCAAGTCCCACTTGGGAATTTCAAACACTCCAATATAGCTTGTTCAACCGAGTCAAGCGGAACTCATACAACCAGTGTTTTTGTAGCTCAAACACCAAACTTTACACACCGTGTGGTTTATAGCTCACCACACAAACTCTTATCAACAATACACCTCGGTCTCACCGAGAACACAAATTAACAAGTTGAACTCTCAAATAGGCTCTTTATGGCAGCCGGGTAGAGAAGTAGTTTAAGCTCAAGGTATGGCTCTTTGAGTAGCTAGATATGGAAGTGTTTAGGCTCAAATGAGGCTCTTAGGTAGCTGGATATGGTATGGTGAAAATCTGGACAGCTTTGTAGTATTTTAGTTGCTAGGGCTTGTGAACCTTGAATATGTAGCAACTAGCTTGAATCAAGTGATGAAGGCTCAAATGTATGAAATGAAAGTTTCAGAATGGCCTTTTGTGTTCTGGAAATCAGATTGTTCAAGCAAGAAAATGGCTCTTGAGGAAATGATAAGAATCAAGTAAGAAAGGCTCAAGAGGAACAATAAAGCTTTGCTTGGCTAGTGTATATGATCTCTCTTCAAAATCAAGTATGTAATCAAGAAATGAATGAGTGAAAGAATAAAAGCTTAGAAGATGAAGAACACTTATGAGAGAAAGAGTAATTTTCGGCCAAGTCTATGCACCATAGACAAAGAGTTAGTTTTTATAGAAAATTGTGGAGTGTAAGCTCATGAAATGAGGCCCATTGGATTGATATGAAAGATATGGACCCTTGGATCATTATAGACGTTAGAAGGCTTAGACAAGTGTGAAAATGATTACAACAAGTCTTTTTTTGGTAGGAAGAAATAATGGCTTTTGGATGGATATAGACTTTGGAGGCCACCTTGAAAGATACAACAATTGACTTGAGAAAAGTTTGTCTTTTAGGTGGAGTAAATCATGGCTTTTGGATGGATATAGACTTTAGAGGCATCTTGAAAGATACAACCATTGACTTGAGAAAAGTTTGTCTCTTAGGTGGAGTAAATCATGGCCTTTGGATCAAATGAAGATTCAATTTTGGCCATAGGATGTAAAGTAGGAGAGATAAGAATAAAGCTTGAATCTTTGGCCATTGGATTAAAATGTGATTTTGATGTAGAGAGAATATGATCCATTGGATGTGGAGTGTCTTGGTGGGAAAGAGAAATGGTTTTGAAATAAAGCTTCCCACACATGTGAAGAGAAAAACTTGTCATAAGACTTGTTGTACCTCTTGTCTCCTCCTTTCAAATTAACTTTTCCTTCTCTTCTCTTTTGGCTCCAAGTCTTCTAGTTAAGATGTAACTATGGTTAACTTGTCTTCTTTGCCATGTCATCAATGCCATGTCAACAATGCCATGTCAGCTGCCACGTCACGTCCGTCGATTCTGACTTTGACTAGAAAGTTAATTTTACTTCAATTGATCCCAATTAAGCTCCAAGACATCTTTGACAAAACTTGACTTATGTTGACCACGAAATTGACTTTCTTAATCATGTTTGACACTGATTAAGCCTTCACTAATGTTGGTCAAGGATGACATTAGGACCAATTTACGTTTTGGTCACCCTACACATAAATCATACTCAAGACATGCTATGTAAACCCTTTTAGGATTTCTTGCAATTAGTCCACGTTAGTTCAATAATCAAATCATCAAATAAGCACAATTGAACTAGTTTAATATAAGTCTTGAATTCATAAACTAATCAAGTAGGCATATGCACCTAGGTTTCTCAATACAATCAATAGATCAAAGTTCAATCAAAACATGCCGTTGTAATCACTCAAACATATATTCAACATTCTCCCCCTTTTGATGATTACAAAATAACTTATGTAACTTTGAGCTATTTTCTTTAATTCACATGAGAAACTCTCCCCCTCACATTATGCTTCACACAAATAAACTTCCTATAAGCATATGTTTCAATAAACACAAGGGAATTGCAATTCAAGACAAGTAAAGTATCAATAGGCAAGGTCTATACAATATGACATTCAAGGTTCCTCCCCCTTAACCTATGCATACCAAACTTTAAAGTTCAAAGTATATTTCTCCCCCTTTATTTTGTAAATGCATCCAAAAGGTGTTCAATATAAGCAATGCATAAAATTCATACACATATCAAGGACTCATTCTCATGCCAAGATTACCTCTTAAAAATTCAAATCTCTCTTGGTTTAGAGGTTTCGTTAGTATGTCCGCAAGTTGGTTCATTGTGTCCACATAATCTAATTTAATTGTCCCTTGAGTCACATGGTCTCTAATAAAATGATGTCCTAATTTCAATATGTTTAGCCTTAGAATGATGCACCGGATTTTTAGAAAGGCTAATGGCACTAGTATTATCACAATATATAGGAATATCTTTTCAATTTAAGTCCAAAATCATTTAGTTGTTGTCTAATCCATAAGAGTTGAGCACAACAACTCCCTATAGCCATATATTCGGCTTCGGTGGTAGATAGGGCTAACACAAGGTTGTTTCTTGGAGAACCAAGAGATAAGCATACTCCCTAGGAATTGGCATGTACCCGAAGTACTCTTCCTATTTATCTTACATCCAGCAAAGTCGGCATCACTATATGCATGTAAATCAAACAATGAATTTTTGTCATACCATAAGCCAAGAGTTGATGTATGCCTAAGATACCTAAATATTCTCTTAACCGCTAGGAAATGAGAATGCATAGGCTGACTTTGAAATCTAGCACACATGCATACACTAAACATAATGTCGGGTCTACTAGAGGTCAAATACAAAAGTGAACCAATCATGGACCTATACATTTTAGAATCATAAGGCTGTCCATCTTCATCTTTGTCAAGCTTAGTTAGACACACTCATAGGAGTAGGAGAAGGGTTCAAGGAATCAAAACCAAACTTTCTAAGCATATCATGAATATATTTAGTTTGACTAATATGTATACCTTCCTTAGTTTGTTTAACTTGCAGTCCCTAAAAAGAATGTAAGTTCACCCATCATAGACATCTCAAATTCACTTTTTCATGCAAGACTCAAACTCTTTGCACATAGCCTCATTAGTAGCACCAAATATAATGTCATCTACATATATTTGAACAATAAGCATGTCATGACCTTTTTCCTTTAAGAACAAAGTGCTATCAATTCTTCCTCTTTTAAAACCATTTTGAATTAAGAATGAGGAAAGTCTATCATACCATGCCCTAGGTGCTTGTTTCAAACCATACAAGGCTTTTGTCAATTTATAAACATGGTTTGGAAAGTTAGGATCTTCAAATCCGGGTGGTTGCTTTACATACACATTCTCATTGATAAAACCATTCAAAAATGCACTTTTGACATCCATTTGATAAAGTTTAAAACCTTTGAAACATGCAAATGCCATAAGCAACCTAATAGCTTCTAACCTAGCTACGGGGGCAAATGTTTCTTCATAGTCAATCCCTTCTTCTTGGTTGTACCCTTGTGCAACCAACCTAGCCTTGTTTCTAATAACTTCACCATCTTCATTCATTTTGTTCTTAAACACCCATTTAGTTCCAATTATGGTTTGGTCTTTAGGTCTTGGAACTAAATGCCAAACTTCATTCCTAGTAAATTGATTCAACTCATCTTGCATAGCAATAATCCATTTAGCATCAAGCAAAGCATCATCAATATTCCTAGGTTCTACTTGAGAGATCAAGGCACATGAACCATTCACATCAACAATCGAAGCATTATCCATCAAATTTTCAGCCACATTATCTACCTCATGCATATCACCAACATTAGAAGTTAAGTGAGATCTACGAGTTCTTACCCCTTGGTGCAAATCACCAATAATGAGCTGTTTGGGATGCTTGTGCTTGTCTCTCACTTGCAGCCACGATGTAGGAGCTAGTTCACTTTGATTTTCATTTATCGAGCTCACGGGCTCAACTTGGTTTTCATCCAAGCTTGCTGGTTGCACACCACCAGCCACTGGTTCTTCTCCATTTATAGTTTCCACATGCTCTTTTGCTCCTTCTTTGCTTGATTTATCAATCTTAGGTGTAGGAGAGTCATCTTCATCATCATTTATGCTCAACTTCTCCAAACCTATCTCAATATCATCATGCTCAAGCAAGGGGTCAAATGCAAGAGTTTCAATAAATTTAACATGAATGGACTCTTCTATTTTTCTAGATTTTGGATTATATACTCTATAAGCCCTAGAAGTCAAAGAATATCCAACAAACACACAAGGAGTAGATTTTGCATCAAATTTATCTAAATCATCCTTAGTGTTCAAAACATAACACTTGCATCCAAATACCCTAAAGTAGTCAACTCTAGGTTTTCTATCATTCCAAATCTCATAAGGTGTCTTATTGATTTTCTTTCTAATAGACAACCTATTTACAATATAGCATGCACAATTAATGGCCTCAGCCCATAAGAACTTAGGCAAATCATGTTCAACAAGCATGGTCCTAGCAATTTCTTGTAAGGTTCTATTTTTCCTTTCTACTACCCCATTTTGTTGGGGTGTCCTAGGTGACGAGAAATCATGTCTAATGCCATATTCATCACATAGATCAATGAATGCATGATTATCAAATTCTCCTCCATGATCACTCCTAATCTTGCTAATGCTCATGTTCTTTTCATTTTGAAGCCTTTTGATAAGTTTTGAAAACTCATGAATGGTCTCATGCTAATGTGCAAGGAAAATCACCCAAGTATATCTAGGATAGTCATCAACAATCACAAATGCATATGATCTACCACCTAGACTCTTAACTCTACTTGGACCAAACAAATCAAGATGCAAAAGCTCTAAAACTCTGGTAGATGAAATCTAAGATTTTGATTTAAAAGACTCCCTAGCATGCTTTCCTTTAATGCAAGGCTCACATACATCATACACATCAAAGTTCAAAGATGGAATGCCTCTAACTAGGCTCTTTTTAACTAATTTTTCAATTGTAGAGATTCCTACATGACCTAATCTTCTATGCCAAATATTCACATCACAAATGTTAGAAATCAAGCACTTCACTTTGCAATCATTCAAATCATTTAAATCAAGAGTGTACATATCACCATCTCTACGACCTATAAGTAAGCACTCATTCATGGCATTTCTTATTTCACTCTTAGAATCATCAAAGCAAATAATCAACCCACAATCAACTACCACTTTGAAGCTCTAGAAGATTTGACTTTCAAGCACACCTACACAAGTTCAACTCACTTTAGGTACCCAATTTCTTTTGGGTCCTAGGAGGTTAGCACCAACAACTTTAGTTCCCTTAGGAACCCACATTTGCACAACTCTCTTGCCAAACACATATTGAAACTTTGGATGAATCTTGGCATTCAAGTCATGCATGTATGCATTCTGTGAAGTATGAAATGAAGTTCTAACATACATATGACCTTGTGATACCCTAGGTCTCCTATAATAAGCCACGGATTGCCCTTGTTTCTTAGGGAACCTTAAGGGTCTCATATGACCAGATTTACTTCCATTCTTCCAAGGCTCAAATAGCATATTCCCAATAAGAATTGCTTTACGCCCTACGGGCTGGAGATATGTAGCATGCTCATGATGTGATTTTGAAGTACTAGCATGCATATCATTCAAATGATTATAGTTAGGAGGAGGAAAATTCAGTTTCATAGGTAAGCACTTATCCTCCTTATCATTCAAAGAATCCAAGTAACCATGTGATACAACAGTTGTAGAAATATCATGCAAATCACATTTTTTTAACTTCACATCGTCATTAATGTAGCCTAGACCAGATTTGTCAAGAGATTGTCTAAGGCATGAAAGAAGTGAATCAAGTCTAGATGATCCCATACTAAACTTAGAGAAAGATTTCTCTAGTTCCTCATATCTCATTTTTAATGCGTCCAACTCATCTTGAACACTAGAGTCAACATGGGACTCTTGGTTCTCATTAGGCACAATAGCTATCAATTTCAAATCATCATACTCTTCTTGCAAGGTACTAAGTCTAAATTGCAAATCTTCAATCAAAGGCTCATGATCACATTTAGACATGTCATTAGCACACATGGCAGCAAGCATATCACATTTTTCATCATATTTAGCATTAAGTTCATCAATGGTCTTTTCATGCTCTTCTACCTTAGCATTTAAACACTCAATCTCATTTTTCAATTGTTTCTTTTCCTTATGCATTTTCCTATTCTTAGCATTCATGTCATTAAGTAAGGAAAGCAAATCATCAATAGATACATCATCATCATCATGATCAAAAGAATTTACCTCCTCATCCAGATCGGATGAGTTTCCTTTGGCCATCAAGCAAAATCTAGCAACCTCATCCTTACTTGAAGAGCTTTCGGAGTCCGAATCACTCAAGTCATCTCCACTATCACCCTTGGAGGTAAAAGCTAGACTCTTCTTTTTGGTGTCCTCCTTTTGGGCTTCTCTTGCCTTCATGTTTGTTTCATACACCATCAAGGAACCGACCAGCTCATCCAACTTCAAGATTTTGAGGTCTTTAGCTTCTTGGATGGCTGTGACTTTGGCATCCCATGCTTCTGGAAGACTTCTCAAGTATTTTTGCACCTTTTCTTGATTGGAGAGAGTCTTTCCTAAAGATTCAAGAGAATTCAAAATCTGAGTTAGTCTTATATCCATTTCGACAATGGATTCATTTGGATGCATGGTAAACAGTTCATATGAATGCATGAGCATGTTAATCCTTGACTCATTTACTTGATTAGTGCCCTCATGCTTCATCTCTAACCTAGTCCACATGTCTTTAGCCGAAATGCATGTAGAAATATGTTTAGCGTCAACTTGATTTAATGCATTAAACAAGATAGACATAGCTTTAGCATTTAAAGACATCTTCTTCTTATCATGTTCATCCCATTTATCCCTAGGTTTTGAAAGCTCTTTTTCGACATCACCGATATTGGTGGTGATGGTAGGCTCATAAGATCCATCTTCTATAACATACCACAAATCAATATCAAGAGACATGAAATAAAGTTTCATTCTCATCTTCCAATGATCATAGTCTTCTCCATTAAAGAATGGAGGTCTACCACTAGATTGACCCTCTAACACATGATCATGTCTACCACTAGTAGATGTCATCATATAAATCACTAATAATGCACAAGAAAATTACTTCTATATGCAAGGGAACACAAGCTCCGATACCACTTGTTGGATCGGATGGCACCACAAGAGGGGGGGGTGAATTGTGATCTTAATCAAATTTAGACTAAGTCACCTCTTTTTGTATTTCAATTGAGTTTCACCCTAAGCGGAAGCAATTTAAATAAGTTGAATATAAATGTATACAAAGATAATCACATAAATCAAACTTAACAACAAGAATCAAGTCAAATGATCAAAATGAATATCGCACACCAAAACAAGTTATAATGAAGCACAAAATCAGATTCAACAAATGTATGCACAAGCTTGATTCTATCACCCTAGATGTCCAATTTCAAGTATGCAATGCAAGTATGATATGCTAAAATGAAATTGCTGTAAAGTAAAGAGGGCAAAGAGATTTATAGTGGTTCGGCTTAACCCAAGCCTACTCCACTCCCCAAGTCCCACTTGGGAATTTCAAACACTCCAATATAGCTTGTTCAACCGAGTCAAGCGGAACTCATACAACCAGTGTTTTTGTAGCTCAAACACCAAACTTTACACACCGTGTGGTTTATAGCTCACCACACAAACTCTTATCAACAATACACCTCGGTCTCACCGAGAACACAAATTAACAAGTTGAACTCTCAAATAGGCTCTTTATGGCAGCCGGGTAGAGAAGTAGTTTAAGCTCAAGGTATGGCTCTTTGAGTAGCTAGATATGGAAGTGTTTAGGCTCAAATGAGGCTCTTAGGTAGCTGGATATGGTATGGTGAAAATCTGGACAGCTTTGTAGTATTTTAGTTGCTAGGGTTTGTGGACCTTGAATATGTAGCAACTAGCTTGAATCAAGTGATGAAGGCTCAAAAGTATGAAATGAAAGTTTCAGAATGGCCTTTTATGTTCTGGAAATCAGATTGTTCAAGCAAGAAAATGGCTCTTGAGGAAATGATAAGAATCAAGTAAGAAAGGCTCAAGAGGAACAATAAAGCTTTGCTTGGCTAGTGTATATGATCTCTCTTCAAAATCAAGTATGTAATCAAGAAATGAATGAGTGAAAGAATAAAAGCTTGAGAGATGAAGAACACTTAAGAGAGAAAGAGTAATTTTCGGCCAAGTCTATACACCATAGACAAAGAGTTAGTTTATATAGAAAATTGTGGAGTGTAAGCTCATGAAATGAGGGCCATTGGATTGATATGAAAGATATGGACCCTTGGATCATTATAGACGTTAGAAGGCTTAGAGAAATGTGAAAATGATTACAACAAGTCTTTTTTGGTAGGAAGAAATAATGGCTTTTGGATGGATATAGACTTTGGAGGCCACCTTGAAAGATACAACAATTGACTTGAGAAAAGTTTGTCTTTTAGGTGGAGTAAATCATGGCTTTTGAATGGATATAGACTTTAGAGGCATCTTGAAAGATACAACAATTGACTTGAGAAAAGTTTGTCTCTTAGGTGGAATAAATGATGGCCTTTGGATCAAATGAAGATTCAATTTTGGCCATAGGATGTAAAGTATGAGAGATAAGAATAAAGCTTGAATCTTTGGCCATTGGATTAAAATGTGATTTTGATGTAGAGAGAATATGATCCATTGGATGTGGAGTGTCTTGGTGGGAAAGAGAAATGGTTTTGAAATAAAGCTTCCCACACATGTGAAGAGAAAAACTTGTCATAAGACTTGTTGTACCTCTTGTCTCCTCCTTTCAAATTAACTTTTCCTTCTCTTCTCTTTTTGGCTCCAAGTCTTCTAGTTAAGATGTAACTATGGTTAACTTGTCTTCTTTGCCATGTCATCAATGCCATGTCAACAATGCCATGTCAGCTGCCACGTCACGTCCGTCGATTCTGACTTTGACTAGAAAGTTAATTTTACTTCAATTGATCCCAATTAAGCTCCAAGACATCTTTGGTAAAACTTGACTTATGTTGACCACGAAATTGACTTTCTTAATCATGTTTGACACTGATTAAGCCTTCACTAATGTTGGTCAAGGATGACATTAGGACCAATTTACGTTTTGGTCACCCTACACACAAATCATACTCAAGACATGCTATGTAAATCCTTTTAGGATTTCTTGCAATTAGTCCACGTTAGTTCAATAATCAAATCATCAAATAAGCACAATTGAACTAGTTTAATATAAGTCTTGAATTCCTAAACTAATCAAGTAGGCATATGCGCCTAGGTTTCTCAATACAGTCAATAGATCAAAGTTCAATCAAAACATGCCGTTGTAATCACTCAAACATATATTCAACATAACCTGCTAGTTGAGCCTTCGTGCCACGTTTCGTAAGGTAACGCGAATAGACCAAGTTATCTCTCAAATTGAACAAAAACGTGAAATGCACCTCTATGGAGAGAGTTGAGCATTTCCAAAGCATCAATGTGGACCGTTGTACTCTATTTAGTGCTCTTAAAAGTCTAACTTGCTAGTTGAGCCTTCGTGCCACGTTTCATTAGGCAAAGACGCGAATAGACCAAGTTATGTCTCAAATTGCACAAAAACGTGAAGAGCTCCTCTATGGAGAGAGTTGAGCAATTCCAAAGCATCAATGTGGACCGTTGTACTCTATTTAGTGCTCTTCAAAGTCTAACTTGCTAGTTGAGCCTTCGTGCCACGTTTCATAAGGTAAAGACGCGAATAGACCAAGTTATCTCTCAAATAGAACAAAAACGTGAAATGCACCTCTATGGAGAGAGTTGAGCATTTCCAAATATTCAATGTGGACCGTTGTACTCTATTTAGTGCTCTTAAAAGTCTAACTTGCTAGTTGAGCCTTCGTGCCACGTTTCATTAGGTAAAGACGTGAATTGACCAAGTTATGTCTCAAATTGCACAAAAACGTGAAAAGCTCCTCTATGGAGAGAGTTTAGCAATTCCAAAGCATCAATGTGGACCGTAGTACTCTATTTAGTGCTCTTAAAAGTCTAACTTGCTAGTTGAGCCTTCGTGCCACGTTCCATAAGGTAAAGACGCGAATAGACCAAGTTATGTTTGAAATTGCACAAAAACGTGAAAAGCTCCTCTATGGAGAGAGTTGAGCAATTCCAAAGCATCAATGTGGACCGTTGAACTCTATTTAGTGCTCTTAAAAGTCTAACTTGCTAGTTGAGCCATCGTGCCACGTTTCATAAGGTAAAGACGCGAATAGACCAAGTTATGTCTCAAATTGCACAAAAACGTGAAATGCACCTCTATGGAGAGAGTTGAGCATTTCCAAAGCATCAATGTGGACCGTTGTACTCTTTTTAGTGCTCTTAAAAGTCTAACTTGCTAGTTGAGCCTTCGTGCCACGGTTCATTAGGTAAAGACGCGAATAGACCAAGTTATGTCTCAAATTGCACAAAAACGTGAAAAGCTCCTCTATGGAGAGAGTTGAGCAATTCCAAAGCATCAATGTGGACCGTTGTACTCTATTTAGTGCTCTTCAAAGTCTAACTTGCTAGTTGAGCCTTCGTGCCACGTTTCATAAGGTAAAGACGCGAATAGACAAAGTTATCTCTCAAATTGCACAAAAACGTGAAAAGCACCTCTATGGAGAGAGTTGAGCATTTCCAAAGCATCAATGTGGACCGTTGTACTCTACTTAGTGCTCTTAAAAGTCTAACTTGCTAGTTGAGCCTTCGTGCCACGTTTCGTAAGGTAACGCGAATAGACCAAGTTATCTCTCAAATTGAACAAAAACGTGAAATGCACCTCTATGGAGAGAGTTGAGCATTACCAAAGCATCAATGTGGACCGTTGTACTCTATTTAGTGCTCTTAAAAGTCTAACTTGCTAGTTGAGCCTTCGTGCCACGTTCCTTAAGGTAAAGACGCGAATAGACCAAGTTATGTTTGAAATTGCACAAAAACGTGAAAAGCTCCTCTATGGAGAGAGTTGAGCAATTCCAAAGCATCAATGTGGACCGTTGAACTCTATTTAGTGCTCTTAAAAGTCTAACTTGCTAGTTGAGCCATCGTGCCACGTTTCATAAGGTAAAGACGCGAATAGACCAAGTTATGTCTCAAATTGCACAAAAACGTGAAATGCACCTCTATGGAGAGAGTTGAGCATTTCCAAAGCATCAATGTGGACCGTTGTACTCTTTTTAGTGCTCTTAAAAGTCTAACTTGCTAGTTGAGCCTTCGTGCCACGGTTCATTAGGTAAAGACGCGAATAGACCAAGTTATGTCTCAAATTGCACAAAAACGTGAAAAGCTCCTCTATGGAGAGAGTTGAGCAATTCCAAAGCATCAATGTGGACCGTTGTACTCTATTTAGTGCTCTTCAAAGTCTAACTTGCTAGTTGAGCCTTCGTGCCACGTTTCATAAGGTAAAGACGCGAATAGACCAAGTTATCTCTCAAATTGCACAAAAACGTGAAAAGCACCTCTATGGAGAGAGTTGAGCATTTCCAAAGCATCAATGTGGACCGTTGTACTCTACTTAGTGCTCTTAAAAGTCTAACCTGCTAGTTGAGCCTTCGTGCCACGTTTCGTAAGGTAACGCGAATAGACCAAGTTATCTCTCAAATTGAACAAAAACGTGAAATGCACCTCTATGGAGAGAGTTGAGCATTACCAAAGCATCAATGTGGACCGTTGTACTCTATTTAGTGCTCTTAAAAGTCTAACTTGCTAGTTGAGCCTTCGTGCCACGTTCCTTAAGGTAAAGACGCGAATAGACCAAGTTATGTTTGAAATTGCACAAAAACGTGAAAAGCTCCTCTATGGAGAGAGTTGAGCAATTCCAAAGCATCAATGTGGACCGTTGAACTCTATTTAGTGCTCTTAAAAGTCTAACTTGCTAGTTGAGCCATCGTGCCACGTTTCATAAGGTAAAGACGCGAATAGACCAAGTTATGTCTCAAATTGCACAAAAACGTGAAATGCACCTCTATGGAGAGAGTTGAGCATTTCCAAAGCATCAATGTGGACCGTTGTACTCTTTTTAGTGCTCTTAAAAGTCTAACTTGCTAGTTGAGCCTTCGTGCCACGGTTCATTAGGTAAAGACGCGAATAGACCAAGTTATGTCTCAAATTGCACAAAAACGTGAAAAGCTCCTCTATGGAGAGAGTTGAGCAATTCCAAAGCATCAATGTGGACCGTTGTACTCTATTTAGTGCTCTTCAAAGTCTAACTTGCTAGTTGAGCCTTCGTGCCACGTTTCATAAGGTAAAGACGCGAATAGACCAAGTTATCTCTCAAATTGCACAAAAACGTGAAAAGCACCTCTATGGAGAGAGTTGAGCATTTCCAAAGCATCAATGTGGACCGTTGTACTCTACTTAGTGCTCTTAAAAGTCTAACCTGCTAGTTGAGCCTTCGTGCCACGTTTCGTAAGGTAACGCGAATAGACCAAGTTCTCTCTCAAATTGAACAAAAACGTGAAATGCACCTCTATGGAGAGAGTTGAGCATTTCCAAAGCATCAATGTGGACCGTTGTACTCTATTTAGTGCTCTTAAAAGTCTAACTTGCTAGTTGAGCCTTCGTGCCACGTTTCATTAGGCAAAGACGCGAATAGACCAAGTTATGTCTCAAATTGCACAAAAACGTGAAGAGCTCCTCTATGGAGAGAGTTGAGCAATTCCAAAGCATCAATGTGGACCGTTGTACTCTATTTAGTGCTCTTCAAAGTCTAACTAGCTAGTTGAGCCTTCGTGCCACGTTTCATAAGGTAAAGACGCGAATAGACCAAGTTATCTCTCAAATAGAACAAAAACGTGAAATGCACCTCTATGGAGAGAGTTGAGCATTTCCAAAGCATCAATGTGGACCGTTGTACTCTATTTAGTGCTCTTAAAAGTCTAACTTGCTAGTTGAGCCTTCGTGCCACGTTTCATTAGGTAAAGACGCGAATTGACCAAGTTATGTCTCAAATTGCACAAAAACGTGAAAAGCTCCTCTATGGAGAGAGTTTAGCAATTCCAAAGCATCAATGTGGACCGTTGTACTCTATTTAGTGCTCTTAAAAGTCTAACTTGCTAGTTGAGCCTTCGTGCCACGTTTCATTAGCTAAAGACGCGAATTGACCAAGTTATGTCTCAAATTGCACAAAAACGTGAAAAGCTCCTCTATGGAGAGAGTTTAGCAATTCCAAAGCATCAATGTGGACCGTTGTACTCTATTTAGTGCTCTTAAAAGTCTAACCTGCTAGTTGAGCCTTCGTGCCACGTTTCATTAGGTAAAGACGCGAATTGACCAAGTTATGTCTCAAATTGCACAAAAACGTGAAAAGCTCCTCTATGGAGAGAGTTTAGCAATTCCAAAGCATCAATGTGGACCGTTGTACTCTATTTAGTGCTCTTAAAAGTCTAACTTGCTAGTTGAGCCTTCGTGCCACGTTTCATTAGCTAAAGACGCGAATTGACCAAGTTATGTCTCAAATTGGACAAAAACGTGAAAAGCTCCTCTATGGAGAGAGTTTAGCAATTCCAAAGCATCAATGTGGACCGTTGTACTCTATTTAGTGCTCTTAAAAGTCTAACCTGCTAGTTGAGCCTTCGTGCCACGTTCCATAAGGTAAAGACGCGAATAGACCAAGTTATGTTTGAAATTGCACAAAAACGTGAAAAGCTCCTCTATGGAGAGAGTTGAGCAATTCCAAAGCATCAATGTGGACCGTTGAACTCTATTTAGTGCTCTTAAAAGTCTAACTTGCTAGTTGAGCCATCGTGCCACGTTTCATAAGGTAAAGACGCGAATAGACCAAGTTATGTCTCAAATTGCACAAAAACGTGAAATGCACCTCTATGGAGAGAGTTGAGCATTTCCAAAGCATCAATGTGGACCGTTGTACTCTTTTTAGTGCTCTTAAAAGTCTAACTTGCTAGTTGAGCCTTCGTGCCACGGTTCATTAGGTAAAGACGCGAATAGACCAAGTTATGTCTCAAATTGCACAAAAACGTGAAAAGCTCCTCTATGGAGAGAGTTGAGCAATTCCAAAGCATCAATGTGGACCGTTGTACTCTATTTAGTGCTCTTCAAAGTCTAACTTGCTAGTTGAGCCTTCGTGCCACGTTTCATAAGGTAAAGACGCGAATAGACCAAGTTATCTCTCAAATTGCACAAAAACGTGAAAAGCACCTCTGTGGAGAGAGTTGAGCATTTCCAAAGCATCAATGTGGACCGTTGTACTCTACTTAGTGCTCTTAAAAGTCTAACCTGCTAGTTGAGCCTTCGTGCCACGTTTCGTAAGGTAACGCGAATAGACCAAGTTCTCTCTCAAATTGAACAAAAACGTGAAATGCACCTCTATGGAGAGAGTTGAGCATTTCCAAAGCATCAATGTGGACCGTTGTACTCTATTTAGTGCTCTTAAAAGTCTAACTTGCTAGTTGAGCCTTCGTGCCACGTTTCATTAGGCAAAGACGCGAATAGACCAAGTTATGTCTCAAATTGCACAAAAACGTGAAGAGCTCCTCTATGGAGAGAGTTGAGCAATTCCAAAGCATCAATGTGGACCGTTGTACTCTATTTAGTGCTCTTCAAAGTCTAACTAGCTAGTTGAGCCTTCGTGCCACGTTTCATAAGGTAAAGACGCGAATAGACCAAGTTATCTCTCAAATAGAACAAAAACGTGAAATGCACCTCTATGGAGAGAGTTGAGCATTTCCAAAGCATCAATGTGGACCGTTGTACTCTATTTAGTGCTCTTAAAAGTCTAACTTGCTAGTTGAGCCTTCGTGCCACGTTTCATTAGGTAAAGACGCGAATTGACCAAGTTATGTCTCAAATTGCACAAAAACGTGAAAAGCTCCTCTATGGAGAGAGTTTAGCAATTCCAAAGCATCAATGTGGACCGTTGTACTCTATTTAGTGCTCTTAAAAGTCTAACTTGCTAGTTGAGCCTTCGTGCCACGTTTCATTAGCTAAAGACGCGAATTGACCAAGTTATGTCTCAAATTGCACAAAAACGTGAAAAGCTCCTCTATGGAGAGAGTTTAGCAATTCCAAAGCATCAATGTGGACCGTTGTACTCTATTTAGTGCTCTTAAAAGTCTAACCTGCTAGTTGAGCCTTCGTGCCACGTTCCATAAGGTAAAGACGCGAATAGACCAAGTTATGTTTGAAATTGCACAAAAACGTGAAAAGCTCCTCTATGGAGAGAGTTGAGCAATTCCAAAGCATCAATGTGGACCGTTGAACTCTATTTAGTGCTCTTAAAAGTCTAACTTGCTAGTTGAGCCATCGTGCCACGTTTCATAAGGTAAAGACGCGAATAGACCAAGTTATGTCTCAAATTGCACAAAAACGTGAAATGCACCTCTATGGAGAGAGTTGAGCATTTCCAAAGCATCAATGTGGACCGTTGTACTCTTTTTAGTGCTCTTAAAAGTCTAACTTGCTAGTTGAGCCTTCGTGCCACGGTTCATTAGGTAAAGACGCGAATAGACCAAGTTATGTCTCAAATTGCACAAAAACGTGAAAAGCTCCTCTATGGAGAGAGTTGAGCAATTCCAAAGCATCAATGTGGACCGTTGTACTCTATTTAGTGCTCTTCAAAGTCTAACTTGCTAGTTGAGCCTTCGTGCCACGTTTCATAAGGTAAAGACGCGAATAGACCAAGTTATCTCTCAAATTGCACAAAAACGTGAAAAGCACCTCTGTGGAGAGAGTTGAGCATTTCCAAAGCATCAATGTGGACCGTTGTACTCTACTTAGTGCTCTTAAAAGTCTAACCTGCTAGTTGAGCCTTCGTGCCACGTTTCGTAAGGTAACGCGAATAGACCAAGTTCTCTCTCAAATTGAACAAAAACGTGAAATGCACCTCTATGGAGAGAGTTGAGCATTTCCAAAGCATCAACGTGGACCGTTGTACTCTATTTAGTGCTCTTAAAAGTCTAACTTGCTAGTTGAGCCTTCGTGCCACGTTTCATTAGGCAAAGACGCGAATAGACCAAGTTATGTCTCAAATTGCACAAAAACGTGAAGAGCTCCTCTATGGAGAGAGTTGAGCAATTCCAAAGCATCAATGTGGACCGTTGTACTCTATTTAGTGCTCTTCAAAGTCTAACTAGCTAGTTCAGCCTTCGTGCCACGTTTCATAAGGTAAAGACGCGAATAGACCAAGTTATCTCTCAAATAGAACAAAAACGTGAAATGCACCTCTATGGAGAGAGTTGAGCATTTCCAAAGCATCAATGTGGACCGTTGTACTCTATTTAGTGCTCTTAAAAGTCTAACTTGCTAGTTGAGCCTTCGTGCCACGTTTCATTAGGTAAAGACGCGAATTGACCAAGTTATGTCTCAAATTGCTCAAAAACGTGAAAAGCTCCTCTATGGAGAGAGTTTAGCAATTCCAAAGCATCAATGTGGACCGTTGTACTCTATTTAGTGCTCTTAAAAGTCTAACTTGCTAGTTGAGCCTTCGTGCCACGTTTCATTAGCTAAAGACGCGAATTGACCAAGTTATGTCTCAAATTGCACAAAAACGTGAAAAGCTCCTCTATGGAGAGAGTTTAGCAATTCCAAAGCATCAATGTGGACCGTTGTACTCTATTTAGTGCTCTTAAAAGTCTAACCTGCTAGTTGAGCCTTCGTGCCACGTTCCATAAGGTAAAGACGCGAATAGACCAAGTTATGTTTGAAATTGCACAAAAACGTGAAAAGCTCCTCTATGGAGAGAGTTGAGCAATTCCAAAGCATCAATGTGGACCGTTGAACTCTATTTAGTGCTCTTAAAAGTCTAACTTGCTAGTTGAGCCATCGTGCCACGTTTCATAAGGTAAAGACGCGAATAGACCAAGTTATGTCTCAAATTGCACAAAAACGTGAAATGCACCTCTATGGAGAGAGTTGAGCATTTCCAAAGCATCAATGTGGACCGTTGTACTCTTTTTAGTGCTCTTAAAAGTCTAACTTGCTAGTTGAGCCTTCGTGCCACGGTTCATTAGGTAAAGACGCGAATAGACCAAGTTATGTCTCAAATTGCACAAAAACGTGAAAAGCTCCTCTATGGAGAGAGTTGAGCAATTCCAAAGCATCAATGTGGACCGTTGTACTCTATTTAGTGCTCTTCAAAGTCTAACTTGCTAGTTGAGCCTTCGTGCCACGTTTCATAAGGTAAAGACGCGAATAGACCAAGTTATCTCTCAAATTGCACAAAAACGTGAAAAGCACCTCTGTGGAGAGAGTTGAGCATTTCCAAAGCATCAATGTGGACCGTTGTACTCTACTTAGTGCTCTTAAAAGTCTAACCTGCTAGTTGAGCCTTCGTGCCACGTTTCGTAAGGTAACGCGAATAGACCAAGTTCTCTCTCAAATTGAACAAAAACGTGAAATGCACCTCTATGGAGAGAGTTGAGCATTTCCAAAGCATCAATGTGGACCGTTGTACTCTATTTAGTGCTCTTAAAAGTCTAACTTGCTAGTTGAGCCTTCGTGCCACGTTTCATTAGGCAAAGACGCGAATAGACCAAGTTATGTCTCAAATTGCACAAAAACGTGAAGAGCTCCTCTATGGAGAGAGTTGAGCAATTCCAAAACATCAATGTGGACCGTTGTACTCTATTTAGTGCTCTTCAAAGTCTAACTAGCTAGTTGAGCCTTCGTGCCACGTTTCATAAGGTAAAGACGCGAATAGACCAAGTTATCTCTCAAATAGAACAAAAACGTGAAATGCACCTCTATGGAGAGAGTTGAGCATTTCCAAAGCATCAATGTGGACCGTTGTACTCTATTTAGTGCTCTTAAAAGTCTAACTTGCTAGTTGAGCCTTCGTGCCACGTTTCATTAGGTAAAGACGCGAATTGACCAAGTTATGTCTCAAATTGCACAAAAACGTGAAAAGCTCCTCTATGGAGAGAGTTTAGCAATTCCAAAGCATCAATGTGGACCGTTGTACTCTATTTAGTGCTCTTAAAAGTCTAACTTGCTAGTTGAGCCTTCGTGCCACGTTTCATTAGCTAAAGACGCGAATTGACCAAGTTATGTCTCAAATTGCACAAAAACGTGAAAAGCTCCTCTATGGAGAGAGTTTAGCAATTCCAAAGCATCAATGTGGACCGTTGTACTCTATTTAGTGCTCTTAAAAGTCTAACCTGCTAGTTGAGCCTTCGTGCCACGTTCCATAAGGTAAAGACGCGAATAGACCAAGTTATGTTTGAAATTGCACAAAAACGTGAAAAGCTCCTCTATGGAGAGAGTTGAGCAATTCCAAAGCATCAATGTTGACCGTTGAACTCTATTTAGTGCTCTTAAAAGTCTAACTTGCTAGTTGAGCCATCGTGCCACGTTTCATAAGGTAAAGACGCGAATAGACCAAGTTATGTCTCAAATTGCACAAAAACGTGAAATGCACCTCTATGGAGAGAGTTGAGCATTTCCAAAGCATCAATGTGGACCGTTGTACTCTTTTTAGTGCTCTTAAAAGTCTAACTTGCTAGTTGAGCCTTCGTGCCACGGTTCATTAGGTAAAGACGCGAATAGACCAAGTTATGTCTCAAATTGCACAAAAACGTGAAAAGCTCCTCTATGGAGAGAGTTGAGCAATTCCAAAGCATCAATGTGGACCGTTGTACTCTATTTAGTGCTCTTCAAAGTCTAACTTGCTAGTTGAGCCTTCGTGCCACGTTTCATAAGGTAAAGACGCGAATAGACCAAGTTATCTCTCAAATTGCACAAAAACGTGAAAAGCACCTCTGTGGAGAGAGTTGAGCATTTCCAAAGCATCAATGTGGACCGTTGTACTCTACTTAGTGCTCTTAAAAGTCTAACCTGCTAGTTGAGCCTTCGTGCCACGTTTCGTAAGGTAACGCGAATAGACCAAGTTCTCTCTCAAATTGAACAAAAACGTGAAATGCACCTCTATGGAGAGAGTTGAGCATTTCCAAAGCATCAACGTGGACCGTTGTACTCTATTTAGTGCTCTTAAAAGTCTAACTTGCTAGTTGAGCCTTCGTGCCACGTTTCATTAGGCAAAGACGCGAATAGACCAAGTTATGTCTCAAATTGCACAAAAACGTGAAGAGCTCCTCTATGGAGAGAGTTGAGCAATTCCAAAGCATCAATGTGGACCGTTGTACTCTATTTAGTGCTCTTCAAAGTCTAACTAGCTAGTTCAGCCTTCGTGCCACGTTTCATAAGGTAAAGACGCGAATAGACCAAGTTATCTCTCAAATAGAACAAAAACGTGAAATGCACCTCTATGGAGAGAGTTGAGCATTTCCAAAGCATCAATGTGGACCGTTGTACTCTATTTAGTGCTCTTAAAAGTCTAACTTGCTAGTTGAGCCTTCGTGCCACGTTTCATTAGGTAAAGACGCGAATTGACCAAGTTATGTCTCAAATTGCTCAAAAACGTGAAAAGCTCCTCTATGGAGAGAGTTTAGCAATTCCAAAGCATCAATGTGGACCGTTGTACTCTATTTAGTGCTCTTAAAAGTCTAACTTGCTAGTTGAGCCTTCGTGCCACGTTTCATTAGCTAAAGACGCGAATTGACCAAGTTATGTCTCAAATTGCACAAAAACGTGAAAAGCTCCTCTATGGAGAGAGTTTAGCAATTCCAAAGCATCAATGTGGACCGTTGTACTCTATTTAGTGCTCTTGAAAGTCTAACCTGCTAGTTGAGCCTTCGTGCCACGTTCCATAAGGTAAAGACGCGAATAGACCAAGTTATGTTTGAAATTGCACAAAAACGTGAAAAGCTCCTCTATGGAGAGAGTTGAGCAATTCCAAAGCATCAATGTGGACCGTTGAACTCTATTTAGTGCTCTTAAAAGTCTAACTTGCTAGTTGAGCCATCGTGCCACGTTTCATAAGGTAAAGACGCGAATAGACCAAGTTATGTCTCAAATTGCACAAAAACGTGAAATGCACCTCTATGGAGAGAGTTGAGCATTTCCAAAGCATCAATGTGGACCGTTGTACTCTTTTTAGTGCTCTTAAAAGTCTAACTTGCTAGTTGAGCCTTCGTGCCACGGTTCATTAGGTAAAGACGCGAATAGACCAAGTTATGTCTCAAATTGCACAAAAACGTGAAAAGCTCCTCTATGGAGAGAGTTGAGCAATTCCAAAGCATCAATGTGGACCGTTGTACTCTATTTAGTGCTCTTCAAAGTCTAACTTGCTAGTTGAGCCTTCGTGCCACGTTTCATAAGGTAAAGACGCGAATAGACCAAGTTATCTCTCAAATTGCACAAAAACGTGAAAAGCACCTCTGTGGAGAGAGTTGAGCATTTCCAAAGCATCAATGTGGACCGTTGTACTCTACTTAGTGCTCTTAAAAGTCTAACCTGCTAGTTGAGCCTTCGTGCCACGTTTCGTAAGGTAACGCGAATAGACCAAGTTATCTCTCAAATTGAACAAAAACGTGAAATGCACCTCTATGGAGAGAGTTGAGCATTTCCAAAGCATCAATGTGGACCGTTGTACTCTATTTAGTGCTGTTAAAAGTCTAACTTGCTAGTTGAGCCTTCGTGCCACGTTTCATTAGGCAAAGACGCGAATAGACCAAGTTATGTCTCAAATTGCACAAAAACGTGAAGAGCTCCTCTATGGAGAGAGTTGAGCAATTCCAAAGCATCAATGTGGACCTTTGTACTCTATTTAGTGCTCTTCAAAGTCTAACTTGCTAGTTGAGCCTTCGTGCCACGTTTCATAAGGTAAAGACGCGAATAGACCAAGTTATCTCTCAAATAGAACAAAAACGTGAAATGCACCTCTATGGAGAGAGTTGAGCATTTCCAAAGCATCAATGTGGACCGTTGTACTCTATTTAGTGCTCTTAAAAGTCTAACTTGCTAGTTGAGCCTTCGTGCCACGTTTCATTAGGTAAAGACGCGAATTGACCAAGTTATGTCTCAAATTGCACAAAAACGTGAAAAGCTCCTCTATGGAGAGAGTTTAGCAATTCCAAAGCATCAATGTGGACCGTTGTACTCTATTTAGTGCTCTTAAAAGTCTAACTTGCTAGTTGAGCTTTCGTGCCACGTTTCATTAGGTAAATACGCGAATTGACCAAGTTATGTCTCAAATTGCACAAAAACGTGAAAAGCTCCTCTATGGAGAGAGTTTAGCAATTCCAAAGCATCAATGTGGACCGTTGTACTCTATTTAGTGCTCTTAAAAGTCTAACCTGCTAGTTGAGCCTTCGTGCCACGTTCCATAAGGTAAAGACGCGAATAGACCAAGTTATGTTTGAAATTGCACAAAAACGTGAAAAGCTCCTCTATGGAGAGAGTTGAGCAATTCCAAAGCATCAATGTGGACCGTTGAACTCTATTTAGTGCTCTTAAAAGTCTAACTTGCTAGTTGAGCCATCGTGCCACGTTTCATAAGGTAAAGACGCGAATAGACCAAGTTATGTCTCAAATTGCACAAAAACGTGAAATGCACCTCTATGGAGAGAGTTGAGCATTTCCAAAGCATCAATGTGGACCGTTGTACTCTTTTTAGTGCTCTTAAAAGTCTAACTTGCTAGTTGAGCCTTCGTGCCACGGTTCATTAGGTAAAGACGCGAATAGACCAAGTTATGTCTCAAATTGCACAAAAACGTGAAAAGCTCCTCTATGGAGAGAGTTGAGCAATTCCAAAGCATCAATGTGGACCGTTGTACTCTATTTAGTGCTCTTCAAAGTCTAACTTGCTAGTTGAGCCTTCGTGCCACGTTTCATAAGGTAAAGACGCGAATAGACCAAGTTATCTCTCAAATTGCACAAAAACGTGAAAAGCACCTCTGTGGAGAGAGTTGAGCATTTCCAAAGCATCAATGTGGACCGTTGTACTCTACTTAGTGCTCTTAAAAGTCTAACCTGCTAGTTGAGCCTTCGTGCCACGTTTCGTAAGGTAACGCGAATAGACCAAGTTATCTCTCAAATTGAACAAAAACGTGAAATGCACCTCTATGGAGAGAGTTGAGCATTTCCAAAGCATCAATGTGGACCGTTGTACTCTATTTAGTGCTCTTAAAAGTCTAACTTGCTAGTTGAGCCTTCGTGCCACGTTTCATTAGGCAAAGACGCGAATAGACCAAGTTATGTCTCAAATTGCACAAAAACGTGAAGAGCTCCTCTATGGAGAGAGTTGAGCAATTCCAAAGCATCAATATGGACCGTTGTACTCTATTTAGTGCTCTTCAAAGTCTAACTTGCTAGTTGAGCCTTCGTGCCACGTTTCATTAGGTAAAGACGCGAATTGGCCAAGTTATGTCTCAAATTGCACAAAAACGTGAAAAGCTCCTCTATGGAGAGAGTTTAGCAATTCCAAAGCATCAATGTGGACCGTTGTACTCTATTTAGTGCTCTTAAAAGTCTAACTTGCTAGTTGAGCCTTCGTGCCACGTTTCATTAGGTAAAGACGCGAATTGACCAAGTTATGTCTCAAGTTGCACAAAAACGTGAAAAGCTCCTCTATGGAGAGAGTTTAGCAATTCCAAAGCATCAATGTGGACCGTTGTACTCTATTTAGTGCTCTTAAAAGTCTAACCTGCTAGTTGAGCCTTCGTGCCACGTTCCATAAGGTAAAGACGCGAATAGACCAAGTTATGTTTGAAATTGCACAAAAACGTGAAAAGCTCCTCTATGGAGAGAGTTGAGCAATTCCAAAGCATCAATGTGGACCGTTGAACTCTATTTAGTGCTCTTAAAAGTCTAACTTGCTAGTTGAGCCTTCGTGCCACGTTTCATAAGGTAAAGACGCGAATAGACCAAGTTATGTCTCAAATTGCACAAAAACGTGAAATGCACCTCTATGGAGAGAGTTGAGCATTTCCAAAGCATCAATGTGGACCGTTGTACTCTTTTTAGTGCTCTTAAAAGTCTAACTTGCTAGTTGAGCCTTCGTGCCACGGTTCATTAGGTAAAGACGCGAATAGACCAAGTTATGTCTCAAATTGCACAAAAACGTGAAAAGCTCCTCTATGGAGAGAGTTGAGCAATTCCAAAGCATCAATGTGGACCGTTGTACTCTATTTAGTGCTCTTCAAAGTCTAACTTGCTAGTTGAGCCTTCGTGCCACGTTTCATAAGGTAAAGACGCGAATAGACCAAGTTATCTCTCAAATTGCACAAAAACGTGAAAAGCACCTCTGTGGAGAGAGTTGAGCATTTCCAAAGCATCAATGTGGACCGTTGTACTCTACTTAGTGCTCTTAAAAGTCTAACCTGCTAGTTGAGCCTTCGTGCCACGTTTCGTAAGGTAACGCGAATAGACCAAGTTATCTCTCAAATTGAACAAAAACGTGAAATGCACCTCTATGGAGAGAGTTGAGCATTTCCAAAGCATCAATGTGGACCGTTGTACTCTATTTAGTGCTCTTAAAAGTCTAACTTGCTAGTTGAGCCTTCGTGCCACGTTTCATTAGGCAAAGACGCGAATAGACCAAGTTATGTCTCAAATTGCACAAAAACGTGAAGAGCTCCTCTATGGAGAGAGTTGAGCAATTCCAAAGCATCAATGTGGACCGTTGTACTCTATTTAGTGCTCTTAAAAGTCTAACTTGCTAGTTGAGCCTTCGTGCCACGTTCCATAAGGTAAAGACGCGAATAGACCAAGTTATGTTTGAAATTGCACAAAAATCTGAAAAGCTCCTCTATGGAGAGAGTTGAGCAATTCCAAAGCATCAATGTGGACCGTTGAACTCTATTTAGTGCTCTTAAAAGTCTAACTTGCTAGTTGAGCCATCGTGCCACGTTTCATAAGGTGAAGACGCGAATAGACCAAGTTATGTCTCAAATTGCACAAAAACGTGAAATGCACCTCTATGGAGAGAGTTGAGCATTTCCAAAGCATCAATGTGGACCGTTGTACTCTTTTTAGTGCTCTTAAAAGTCTAACTTGCTAGTTGAGCCTTCGTGCCACGGTTCATTAGGTAAAGACGCGAATAGACCAAGTTATGTCTCAAATTGCACAAAAACGTGAAAAGCTCCTCTATGGAGAGAGTTGAGCAATTCCAAAGCATCAATGTGGACCGTTGTACTCTATTTAGTGCTCTTCAAAGTCTAACTTGCTAGTTGAGCCTTCGTGCCACGTTTCATAAGGTAAAGACGCGAATAGACCAAGTTATCTCTCAAATTGCACAAAAACGTGAAAAGCACCTCTGTGGAGAGAGTTGAGCATTTCCAAAGCATCAATGTGGACCGTTGTACTCTACTTAGTGCTCTTAAAAGTCTAACCTGCTAGTTGAGCCTTTGTGCCACGTTTCGTAAGGTAAGGCGAATAGACCAAGTTATCTCTCAAATTGAACAAAAACGTGAAATGCACCTCTATGGAGAGAGTTGAGCATTTCCAAAGCATCAATGTGGACCGTTGTACTCTATTTAGTGCTCTTAAAAGTCTAACTTGCTAGTTGAGCCTTCGTGCCACGTTTCATTAGGCAAAGACGCGAATAGACCAAGTTATGTCTCAAATTGCACAAAAACGTGAAGAGCTCCTCTATGGAGAGAGTTGAGCAATTCCAAAGCATCAATGTGGACCGTTGTACTCTATTTAGTGCTCTTCAAAGTCTAACTTGCTAGTTGAGCCTTCATGCCACGTTTCATAAGGTAAAGACGCGAATAGACCAAGTTATCTCTCAAATAGAACAAAAACGTGAAATGCACCTCTATGGAGAGAGTTGATCATTTCCAAAGCATCAATGTGGACCGTTGTACTCTATTTAGTGCTCTTAAAAGTCTAACTTGCTAGTTGAGCCTTCGTGCCACGTTTCATTAGGTAAAGACGCGAATTGACCAAGTTATGTCTCAAATTGCACAAAAACGTGAAAAGCTCCTCTATGGAGAGAGTTTAGCAATTCCAAAGCATCAATGTGGACCGTTGTACTCTATTTAGTGCTCTTAAAAGTCTAACTTGCTAGTTGAGCCTTCGTGCCACGTTTCATAAGGTAAAGACGCGAATAGACCAAGTTATGTTTGAAATTGCACAAAAATGTGAAAAGCTCCTCTATGGAGAGAGTTGAGCAATTCCAAAGCATCAATGTGGACCGTTGAACTCTATTTAGTGCTCTTAAAAGTCTAACTTGCTAGTTGAGCCATCGTGCCACGTTTCATAAGGTAAAGACGCGAATAGACCAAGTTATGTCTCAAATTGCACAAAAACGTGAAATGCACCTCTATGGAGAGAGTTGAGCATTTCCAAAGCATCAATGTGGACCGTTGTACTCTACTTAGTGCTGTTAAAAGTCTAACCTGCTAGTTGAGCCTTCGTGCCACGTTTCGTAAGGTAACGCGAATAGACCAAGTTATCTCTCAAATTGAACAAAAACGTGAAATGCACCTCTATGGAGAGAGTTGAGCATTTCCAAAGCATCAATGTGGACCGTTGTACTCTATTTAGTGCTCTTAAAAGTCTAACTTGCTAGTTGAGCCTTCGTGCCACGTTTCATTAGGCAAAGACGCGAATAGACCAAGTTATGTCTCAAATTGCACAAAAACGTGAAGAGCTCCTCTATGGAGAGAGTTCAGCAATTCCAAAGCATCAATGTGTAGTCTATTTAGTGCTCTTCAAAGTCTAACTTGCTAGTTGAGCTTTCGTGCCACGTTTCATAAGGTAAAGACGCGAATAGACCAAGTTATCTCTCAAATAGAACAAAAACGTGAAATGCACCTCTATGGAGAGAGTTGAGCATTTCCAAAGCATCAATGTGGACCGTTGTACTCTATTTAGTGCTCTTAAAAGTCTAACTTGCTAGTTGAGCCTTCGTGCCACGTTTCATTAGGTAAAGACGCGAATTGACCAAGTTATGTCTCAAATTGCACAAAAACGTGAAAAGCTCCTCTATGGAGAGAGTTTAGCAATTCCAAAGCATCAATGTGGACCGTTGTACTCTATTTAGTGCTCTTAAAAGTCTAACCTGCTAGTTGAGCCTTCGTGCCACGTTCCATAAGGTAAAGACGCGAATAGACCAAGTTATGTTTGAAATTGCACAAAAACGTGAAAGGCTCCTCTATGGAGAGAGTTGAGCAATTCCAAAGCATCAATGTGGACCGTTGAACTCTATTTAGTGCTCTTAAAAGTCTAACTTGCTAGTTGAGCCATCGTTCCACGTTTCATAAGATAAAGACGCGAATAGACCAAGTTATGTCTCAAATTGCACAAAAACGTGAAATGCACCTCTATGGAGAGAGTTGAGCATTTCCAAAGCATCAATGTGGACCGTTGTACTCTTTTTAGTGCTCTTAAAAGTCTAACTTGCTAGTTGAGCCTTCGTGCCACGGTTCATTAGGTAAAGACGCGAATAGACCAAGTTATGTCTCAAATTGCACAAAAACGTGAAAAGCTCCTCTATGGAGAGAGTTGAGCAATTCCAAAGCATCAATGTGGACCGTTGTACTCTATTTAGTGCTCTTCAAAGTCTAACTTGCTAGTTGAGCCTTCGTGCCACGTTTCATAAGGTAAAGACGCGAATAGACCAAGTTATCTCTCAAATTGCACAAAAACGTGAAAAGCACCTCTATGGAGAGAGTTGAGCATTTCCAAAGCATCAATGTGGACCGTTGTACTCTACTTAGTGCTCTTAAAAGTCTAACCTGCTAGTTGAGCCTTCGTGCCACGTTTCGTAAGGTAACGCGAATAGACCAAGTTATCTCTCAAATTGAACAAAAACGTGAAATGCACCTCTATGGAGAGAGTTGAGCATTTCCAAAGCATCAATGTGGATCGTTGTACTCTATTTAGTGCTCTTAAAAGTCTAACTTGCTAGTTGAGCCTTCGTGCCACGTTTCATTAGGCAAAGACGCGAATAGACCAAGTTATGTCTCAAATTGCACAAAAACGTGAAGAGCTCCTCTATGGAGAGAGTTGAGCAATTCCAAAGCATCAATGTGGACCGTTGTACTCTATTTAGTGCTCTTCAAAGTCTAACTTGCTAGTTGAGCCTTCATGCCACGTTTCATAAGGTAAAGACGCGAATAGACCAAGTTATCTCTCAAATAGAACAAAAACGTGAAATGCACCTCTATGGAGAGAGTTGAGCATTTCCAAAGCATCAATGTGGACCGTTGTACTCTATTTAGTGCTTGTTCGATATTTTTTATTGCAAGAAATACTTGCAACTCAATACCGACGGGTTTATCCCAATCGCAAGTGTACGTGCCAACTGACAGTATAATAGTGAAAGGGGTCGAATCCACGAGGACTGTATTAATTACCAACTATAACTACCAACAATAGTGTAAATTAAATTCAGATGCTTCTAATATTAATCTAGCAATAAAATTAAACTAAATATCAATGGATGAAAAACTAGCTTGGGTTTGGCTTGCCAACTACCTCCACCTGTGCACACAGATTAATATGCAATCACACAATTTAAAAGTCTAACAATGTCAATTGAAAGGCCTTGGTCCAGCTGCAGTCAATTAGATTTCCCTAAACAACGATCCTGACTTTGGTCCAGTTGCAAGATCTTTTCTTATCAAAGGAGTCTTGGTTGGTCTATCCTAAGAGTTTCCTAAGACAAGCATAAGCACTAGGAAATCAACAGTTGCACAATTTAGGATAATGGTCTATTACCCAATCAATTATGTCCTATGTTCCCAAAACTTGGATCTTACGCAAGTTCTTGTTACTTCGTCAAACACCGGGTCATGGTCAGCCGAATATGTTTAACTAACAATTCCTAAAATTATGATGTTGATCAGGCATGCATAAAAATAGGAAATAAGCAATCAATCCAGAGAACAAAGAATTAAACTTAGTCTGATTGTCAATCAAATCTGTGCCCAAGGTTTATGGTAGAAGAATCACCAAACCCTAGCTAGAAAAGAGTTTAGCTACACATGCTCATAATAAAAACCATATAAATACTCATAGACAATGTTCAAATCAATGGAAGAGTAGAAATTTGCTGAAGAATTGATGTGCCCAGCTTTGATGTTGCTTCTCCTCCTTCCTGCCGACACCCTCTCTTCAATATTTGGTCTTCGGCTGCGCAAAAGTAAGGTCCCCTCTTTGTCTCAGCTTAACACTCTTTATATAGTCTTTAGCAAGCCCTAAACTGGCCCATCTATTCTTGCCACGTCAGCAACTCAATCACACAAGTCTGATTCCCGCGATCTGCGGCCGCACAGGTTGCGAACAGGTTACAAATTCTATGCAGTAATGAATTTATTCTCCAGCAGTACCTGTTCATAAAAATACCAATATGAGTAGTATTTTGCACTAATCAACATAGAAAAATAATACTTTTAAGCCCATAAAACTAGGTGTATTTTACACCTAACAAAATCCCCCAAACTTCAACCTTGCTTGTCCTCAAGCAAGCAATCAATCACGAGAAAGTTTAAATCATTTAAGCATCAGTTGAAAAACTTCAATCAAGAATTGGCACTACAAGTACTCTCTCATTATTGCAATGCAATATTGACATCTAGTAGAAAACTGCACAGCCCTAACTCTGCTCACAACCACTTTAGTTTACACAATTATTCTCACACACCCTCACCAAGGTACACACATAATATATAGAAGAAAATTTTCACTCAAGTGTTTAAAGGTGGTGTTTACTCTCTTATGAATTCATAACCTGCAGCCATATGCTCACATGTCCACCAATCTTACTTCACACTACAATCCTCATTCAATGAATCCGAAGGACTTTATTTCAGAAGCACGAAACTTGGCTAAGGAAGGCTCAAAAATGCACAAAATAAATATAAATTGGACTCAAACTAAAGTCATCATAATCCAATCACAATTAAGTTCAATGCACAAAGGATAAACTGCAGGGAATAGCATAAGATATATAAAGGTCTGGTTTAACAACAATATGTGATGATCATGCCATATATCACAGTCTCAAAAATAGGCATCCATCATAAAACTAATCCTAACTCCATCTAACCATCCCAACATAATATAGTACCAAAAGAAAACTCCCCTACTCCAAAATAACAAGTCAGATTTTCAGCAAACTAGCTAGAACATCAACATACAACCACATAACTTCAGGGTAGGCTTCCATCACGAATCAAGTCAACCATCTCCCTCTGTTGAGCCTCAAACCTCTGCATTGCCTCCTTCATCTCATGCATATGTGTTCCAATACTCATTTGAAGTGACTCAACTGTTGATTCAAGATGCTCCAACCGGGTTATAACCTGCCCCTGCAAACTCCCAACTTGCTCAACCTCGACACCCAAATCAGTCACTCTCTCCTCAACAGCTTCCAACCTTTCGTCCAAATTACCACAACCTGCACCAACAGTTCCTTCTTCAGTATTATGCACCTGAGACTCCTCAGCTGTCCCATAAGGTTTCTGCTGCTGCCTAACAAGCTGCACTTCACTTCTATCAAACCAAAACCTGTTCAGAGGTGCTTTCCTTTTCTCCTGAACATCACCCAACTCCTTTTCCACACTTTCAGCAAGACACAAGGTAGTAATCAACACCCCAAATGGCAGCACTTGACCAGGTTTATTGTCCTCTTTCACTTTAACAATGTGATCATATATAGTACTTGCCATGCAAAAATCCAAATCACAAATAATGGCATACATCAAATAGCAAGACTTTGCATTGACAGTGGAGAGATGAGTCACAGGTATCACATTCCTGGTCACTATCTGCGCTAACAGTCTATAAGGCTGCATCAAATCTACATATAAAATCACATTTTTGTTCGGCTCATCACTACTATTCCCAGTCAGAGTTTCAACCACAATTCTCCAATCAGGCCACACAATATCAACATTCGAAGTTCCAAAATCCCTAAATTTAAAGCTAGGTTTCTTCAATGGTTCGGGTAAGCTTAAAACAGATGAAACCCTTCTTGGGTTGAAAAAGAACTGCTTACCTCGAACATATGCCATACAGTGGTTATCATTAACTATCAAATTGGCATAAAACTCATAAACCAGTTGCCGAATAGCCACACCTGGAACACTGGTGATGCCGAGCCATCCCCTCTCTTTCAATTTGTAATACCAGTTAACCCGTTGGAAGTGCTCCACCACAACATGGCGTTCCACATGCAAAGCCCGCTTCGACCACACTTCCTCACACTCGATCTGCACTGCCGGGGATATGAATCGGTCAAAACCCTCTTCTTCCTCCACAGGGACATCCGCACTCTCAACCACCTTTCCCTTCTTCTTGCTTACTAACTCCTTCTTCCTCTTTGCACTTCTTGTAGCCATTAATGAACTCGGTATTGTTGCCAAAGTTGAGAGAATTAACCCAAGTTCTTTTTTTTTTCTTTATAGAAAGGTAATCTCCCCTGTCTTTATGTGCAAGAGGTAGAAGAGAAAATTAGGGGCTGCGGCGGCTGTAGGGCCTGGCACCAACCCTACTCCATATATATATTTATCTTTTTTTTTTTTTTTTTTTTTTTTTTTTTTAACATGGGTCCCCGCTTAATTGTATACACTTCAGGCCACACTTAGGCTGCACACAGGCTATAAAGTCCCCAGCACTCTACTTATACACTTCTCTCCACTGTTCAGATTTCTCCATTCAACACCACACTTAGACTCCTCATAACCTTCCAAACACGTCGACCATAGCCTCATGATGGATACTATTTTATGACTTATGACACAGGCATAACACATCACATAGAATGGAAGGTTTATCGCAAGAGCAGACAAATTCAATGAAAGGATTGGAAGCAACAGCCGGGTTCAAGGTAGGCCAAAAATTAACAAAGAATGCCTTCATCACTTTCAAAGAACAAAAACATAGTATTTACTTCAGATGGTCTAATGCAAGTTCTAGCTATACAAAGTCATGAAATTCATAGCACACAAAATTTTCTGAAGGCTCCTCACAAGCTAATTGGTGTTGCAAATAATATGTAAACTCAGCAGACATTCATTGCAAAATTTCATGCAAATAATCATACCATCAATCTCAAGAGCACTTCATAACAATTAAGCACAAGTATGTCAATTCTCTTCTCAGAACAATTTCAAAAACTTTTTCAAAAACTTTCGGAAAATTTTCGGCAAAAGCAAATTCCCTCTCCCCCAAACTTGAAATTGACATTGTCCGCAATGTTTAAGAAGAAAGAACAAAAGAAAATTTGCAAGGACGAAAACAAATAACAAAAATAATGGAAAGAAAAGAAGAGATACTTAGCTGATTGAAGTTGTGTAAATTGTGCTCCTCTTCCACATGGGTTACCTCCCATGAAGTGCTAAATTTATTGTCTTCAGCCGGACATAGCCTTATACTCGGTCAGAGATCAGTTGAGTGGAGATATACCACTTCATCCGCAGTAACTTGTACATTCTCCCAATAAGGCTTCACGCGATGGCCATTAACCTTAAATGTGTGATCAGAATCTTGATGTTTTAACTCTAATGCACCATGAGGGAACACAGCTTGTATCACATATGGCCCATGCCACTTTGATTTGAGTTTCCCCGGAAAAAGTTTCAAGCGAGAGTTATACACCAGCACCTTCTGTCCTACAGAAAAAGTCTTTCGTATAAGCTTCTTGTCATGGTACTGCTTGGCACGCTCCTTGTATAACTTAGCATTGTCATAAGCTTCATACCGTAATTCTTCAAGCTCGTTTAGTTGCAAGCGACGCCTATCTCCAGCTGCCTTCATGTCAAAATTTAGCTTTTTAATAGCCCAATAAGCTCGATGCTCTAATTCAACTGGCAAGTGACACTCTTTCCCATAAACCAACCGGAATGGAGACATCCCAATGGGTGTTTTGTATGCAGTCCGGTAGGCCCACAAAGCATCAGTCAAACGAAGAGACCAATCTTTTCTTTTTGGATTCACCGTCTTCTCAAGAATGGCCTTGATCTCTCTATTGCTTATCTCCACTTGCCCACTCGTCTGAGGATGATATGGGGTTCCCACACGGTGAGTGATCCCATATTTCTTCATTAAGGCCGAACATGCATAATTATTGAAGTGACTTCCACCATCACTAATGATCGCTCGTGGCATCCCAAAACGAGAGAAAATATTGTCCTGCAAAAACTTCACAACCACTCGATGATCATTAGTTCTTGAAGGGACTGCCTCGACCCATTTGGACACATAATCAACACCAACTAAAATATATTCAAAGCCAAAAGAGTTAGGAAAAGGACCCATGAAGTCAATTCCCCATACATCAAAAAGTTCAATGACTTGAATATTTGTTAAAGGCATTTGATCTCTGGCAGCTATGTTACCGGTCCTTTGGCATCTGTCACAAGTCTTACAAAAAATCCAAGCATCTTTAAAAATAGTAGGCCAATAAAAACCAGCTTGAAATACCTTAATTGCAGTCTTTTTAGGCCCAAAGTGGCCTCCACATGCATAAGCATGACAATGAGTCAAGATCTCTTGTTGTTCACATTGTGCTACACATCTACGAATAATTTGATCCGGGCATATCTTGAAAAGGTAAGGATCATCCCATATGTAATCTCTAGCCCGTGAAATTATCCGCTTCCTTTCCTGATAAGACAAATCAGTAGGAAAAGAATTAGTAACAAGATAATTCACAATGTCGGAATACCATGGCAGTGTGTTTATGGACAGGAGCTGTTCATCCGGGAAAGAGTCACCCAAAGGAAGTTCTTCATGTTCATTGTCAGGTAGCAGCCGAGAAAGATGATCAACCACTACATTTTCGCTTCCCTTTTTATCTTTAATCTCCAAGTCGAACTCCTGCAAAAGTAGAACCCAACGTATTAGCCTTGGCTTTGCATCTTTTTTTGTCATTAAATACCTCAACGCAGCATGGTCTGTATACACAATAACTCGCGAGCCAATGAGGTAAGATCTGAATTTTTCCAATGCAAAAATCACTGCCAATAATTCTTTTTCCGTTGTTGAATAATTCAGCTGAGCATCATTCATGGTGCGCGAGGCATAATAAATGGCATAGGGTGTCTTATTTTTCCGCTGCCCCAGAACAGCCCCCAAGGAGTAATCGCTTGCATCGCACATTAACTCAAATGGCAACTCCCAATCAGGTACTTGCATAATAGGAGCTGAGGTGAGTGCTTCCTTTAATTTGTCAAAAGCTGTTCTGCACTCATTTGTCCATACAAAATCAGCATCCTTTGTCAGCAATACACACAAAGGTTGGGAAATCTTGGAAAAGTCTTTAATAAATCTCCGGTAGAATCCCGCATGACCAAGAAAACTCCGCACACCTTTTACTGTTGTAGGATGGGGCAGCTTTGAAATGACTTTGATTTTCGCCTTGTC
Source organism: Tripterygium wilfordii (assembly GCF_013401445.1). Taxonomy (NCBI): domain Eukaryota; kingdom Viridiplantae; phylum Streptophyta; class Magnoliopsida; order Celastrales; family Celastraceae; genus Tripterygium; species Tripterygium wilfordii. Next base: position 63,335 of record NW_024056288.1, on the reverse strand, counting down.
CACTTCAATGCCACGGCTGGAAATCAAATGACCCAACACAATTCCTTCTTGCACCATGAAGTGACATTTTTCCCAATTCAAAACGAGGTTGGTTTCTTCACACCTCTCTAAAACTAGCCTCAAATGCTCAAGACATTCATCAAAATCAGTTCCAAATACACTAAAATCATCCATGAAAACTTCAATAAACTTTTCTACCATGTCAGAGAAAATACTCATCATACATCTTTGGAATGTAGCTGGTGCGTTGCACAACCCAAACGGCATCCTTCGGTATGCAAAAGTGCCATATGGACATGTGAACGTAGTCTTCTCTTGGTCCTCAGGTGCTATGGCAATCTGATTGTATCCACTATAGCCGTCAAGAAAGCAATAATGACTATGCCCAGCTAGTCTCTCCAACATCTGATCAATGAATGGTAGCGGAAAGTGGCCTTTTCGAGTTTCATTGTTCAACTTCCTATAATCAATACACACTCTCCATCCCGTGGTCATTCGTGTAGGTATCAATTCATTATTTTCATTCTTCACTACAGTAATGCCACTTTTCTTCGGTACTACATGAATTGGACTGACCCACTTACTGTCTGAAATCGGATAAATTACCCCCACATCAAGTAGCTTTAGAACTTCAGCTTTGACAACCTCCTTCATATGTGGGTTCAACCTCCTTTGTGCCTCTCGGGTAGGCTTTGCATTATTTTCCAGTAAAATTTGATGCATACATCTTGACGGGCTGATCCCTTTTATGTCCGTAATGGTCCAACCAAGAGCTGTTTTGTGCTGTCTCAAAATTCGGATCAACTTTGCCTCCTCCCCCAAACTCAGATTTGCAGCCACTATCACGGGTAAAGTGTTATGTTCACCCAAGTAGATGTATTTCAAGTGACTTGGCAGCTGCTTCAGCTCCAACTTGGGTGCTTTAACTGTGGAAGGAACAAGAGATGCATTAGTAGGCGTCAGTTGCTCAAATGGAGGAGTATTCTTACCACCATAAGGCCGGTCCAACTGGAATGCTTGGATGGCCTCCTCTATACGGTCATCCTCGAACTCTCCTTCCAAACTTGTCTTCTCGTTCAAACCATATGCCACCACTGCTTCGATTGGATCCACTCTAGTAACCTGAAAAACCTCACTCACAAGATCATGTGTAGTGTCAATATTAAAACAATCACTATGATCATCATGAAATTTAAGAGCATCAAACACACGAAATTCCAATTCTTTGTCATTTACTTGCATAGTTACTGTCCCCTTTCTCACATTAATATTCATGTCAGCGGTAACCATAAAAGGTCGTCCAAGTATGATAGGCAAAGATGCTGATCTAGGACTATCCTCCATATCCAACACAACAAAATCAGCAGGCAAGATCAAGTCATTTACAGTCACCAGAACATCCTCTAAAATTCCCTTGGGTCTTTTGACACTACGGTCAGCTAATTGCAGTGTGATAGAAGTCTCTTGAAGCTCTCCTAACCCAAGTTTTTCATAGACAGAGTAAGGTAACAAATTAATGCTTGCTCCTAAGTCTAATAATGCCTTTTCAAAAAATTGATTTCCCACTTTACATGGTATAGTAAAACTACCAGGATCTTTAAGTTTTGGTGGGAGTTTATTTAACAATACAGCACTGACTTCTTCTTTCAAAGCAATTTTTTCATGAGCAGCAAATTTTCTCTTTTGTGTGCAACATTCTTTAAGAAATTTAGCGTAAGATGGAATTTGTTTAATAGCATCAAGCAATGGAATATTAATTTCAACCTTACGCAAATTCTCAAAAATATCAACAGCCTTAGAATCAGTGTTCTTTTTGGCAAACCTTTGCGGGAAAGGTGGAGGATCTCTTTCCCATTCCTGTATCTCTACTGGTGCAGTTTTGCGGCCTGTTTGTACCCTATCTGTAGCTTTACTGCCATTTGTGGACTCTGTTTGCAGCTGCTCTGTTTTGTTGATTTGCTTGCCACTTCGGAGAGTTGTTACAGCTTTCAATTGCTCTGGTTGCCCAGCTGGGTTATTCAAGGGCTGTGAAGGTAATTCTCCCTTCTTCCTCTCACTCATCTCCTTAGCCATTTGTCCCACTTGAGTCTCCAATTTTTGGATGGCTTGAGTTGTTTGCTGTATGAATTGCATCATTGTGGTCTCCAAGTCACTCCTCTTTGCTGGTTGCTGTGCAGGAGCTGCTGTTTCAGCAGGATTCTGTTCATTCCTCCATGAGAAATTTGGGTGATTTCGCCATGGGTGAGATTGATTTCTCATGTTGAAATTTCCTTGCCCCAAGTAATTGGCTTGTTCTTGGTCCGTCATAGAGGTCAATGGACAGGCTTCAGTCACGTGGTCATTATTTGAACAAATAGCACACACAATAACTGGTTTTGCTGGCACCGAAGTTTTCATATTCATTCCCTTCATGGCTTCCACAATCATGTCAATTTTTCGATTGATATTTCCCATCTCAGCTTGTACCATAGTGTCGGCACTTACTTCGTACATGCCTTGCTTCCTTGTTGAGCTTCTACCCCGTGTAGAAAACTGTTGAGAATCTTCACTCAATTCTTCGAATAGCTCCATCGCTTCCTCACTACTTTTTCGCATCAACACCCCATTACAAGCTGAATCAACCTTCATCCTATTAATCTCATTCAACCCTTCATAAAAGTGCAGCACAACATCATCCTTATGCAGATTATGAGTTGGGCAACGAGTTAAGCGGCTCTTAAAATCTTTCCAAGCCTCATAGAATAAATCACCATCTTTTTGCTGAAAATTCTGAATTTCTCGCACCAGCTGCTTAGTTCTATGGGCTGGGAAAAATTCCCTTAAAAACTTAGTTGCCATCTGCTCCCACGTGCCAATAGTACCTGCTTCAATAGAGTTGTACCACATCTTGGCTCCTCCTCTAAGAGTGAATGGAAAGAGTACCAATTTTAGATTATCAGTAGATATCCCTGTCATGTGTTGAGTACGACAAAGATCAGTAAAATCCTTCAGATGTTGGTGTGGATCTTCATCAAACCGCCCCTCATAATGTGGTACAGAGTTCAGCAATTGAGGTGACAGGCTGACATTAGCAGCTCCCGTAGGTTGATATGTAATACATGATGGCTGGGCAATGTTCTGCGGAATGTATCTGTTCATCATGGGTATCCTTGCATTACCCGCTGCATTCCCAGCACCACCAGCAATTTGAATCTCACGATTGTGTGGGTTTTCAGCCATGTTTCTTTGTCTCAAAGCTCTAGTTGTTCTTTCAATTTCTGGGTCAAATTCTTCTAATGGTTGATGTTGAGAACGAGTATTGACCATGCAATGTAAGCAACAATTCTAGACCTGCACAAGAAATTTTTTTTTTTTTTTTTTTTTTAAAGTAAGTTTCAGTAGGATAAATCAACTAAATAAATAAGTAAATACACACTATTGCTGTAAGAAACAACCAATAATAAACTTAACAGTCCCCGGCAACGGCGCCAAAAACTTGTTCGATATTTTTTATTGCAAGAAATACTTGCAACTCAATACCGACGGGTTTATCCCAATCGCAAGTGTACGTGCCAACTGACAGTATAATAGTGAAAGGGGTCGAATCCACGAGGACTGTATTAATTACCAACTATAACTACCAACAATAGTGTAAATTAAATTCAGATGCTTCTAATATTAATCTAGCAATAAAATTAAACTAAATATCAATGGATGAAAAACTAGCTTGGGTTTGGCTTGCCAACTACCTCCACCTGTGCACACAGATTAATATGCAATCACACAATTTAAAAGTCTAACAATGTCAATTGAAAGGCCTTGGTCCAGCTGCAGTCAATTAGATTTCCCTAAACAACGATCCTGACTTTGGTCCAGTTGCAAGATCTTTTCTTATCAAAGGAGTCTTGGTTGGTCTATCCTAAGAGTTTCCTAAGACAAGCATAAGCACTAGGAAATCGACAGTTGCACAATTTAGGATAATGGTCTATTACCCAATCAATTATGTCCTATGTTCCCAAAACTTGGATCTTACGCAAGTTCTTGTTACTTCGTCAAACACCGGGTCATGGTCAGCCGAATATGTTTAACTAACAATTCCTAAAATTATGATGTTGATCAGGCATGCATAAAAATAGGAAATAAGCAATCAATCCAGAGAACAAAGAATTAAACTTAGTCTGATTGTCAATCAAATCTGTGCACAAGGTTTATGGTAGAAGAATCACCAAACCCTAGCTAGAAAAGAGTTTAGCTACACATGCTCATAATAAAAACCATATAAATACTCATAGACAATGTTCAAATCAATGGAAGAGTAGAAATTTGCTGAAGAATTGATGTGCCCAGCTTTGATGTTGCTTCTCCTCCTTCCTGCCGACACCCTCTCTTCAATATTTGGTCTTCGGCTGCGCAAAAGTAAGGTCCCCTCTTTGTCTCAGCTTAACACTCTTTATATAGTCTTTAGCAAGCCCTAAACTGGCCCATCTATTCTTGCCACGTCAGCAACTCAATCACACAAGTCTGATTCCCGCGATCTGCGGCCGCACAGGTTGCGAACAGGTTACAAATTCTATGCAGTAATGAATTTATTCTCCAGCAGTACCTGTTCATAAAAATACCAATATGAGCAGTATTTTGCACTAATCAACATAGAAAAATAATACTTTTAAGCCCATAAAACTAGGTGTATTTTACACCTAACAGTGCTCTTAAAAGTCTAACTTGCTAGTTGAGCCTTCGTGCCACGTTTCATTAGGTAAAGACGCGAATTGACCAAGTTATGTCTCAAATTGCACAAAAATGTGAAAAGCTCCTCTATGGAGAGAGTTTAGCAATTCCAAAGCATCAATGTGGACCGTTGTACTCTATTTAGTGCTCTTAAAAGTCTAACTTGCTAGTTGAGCCTTCGTGCCACGTTTCATAAGGTAAAGACGTGAATAGACCAAGTTATGTTTGAAAATACACAAAAACGTGAAAAGCTCCTCTATGGAGAGAGTTGAGCAATTCCAAAGCATCAATGTGGACCGTTGAACTCTATTTAGTGCTCTTAAAAGTCTAACTTGCTAGTTGAGCCATCGTGCCACGTTTCATAAGATAAAGACGCGAAAAGACCAAGTTATTTCTCAAATTGCACAAAAACGTGAAATGCACCTCTATGGAGAGAGTTGAGCATTTCCAAAGCATCAATGTGGACCGTTGTACTCTACTTAGTGCTCTTAAAAGTCTAACCTGCTAGTTGAGCCTTCGTGCCACGTTTCGTAAGGTAACGCGAATAGACCAAGTTATCTCTCAAATTGAACAAAAACGTGAAATGCACCTCTATGGAGAGAGTTGAGCATTTCCAAAGCATCAATGTGGACCGTTGTACTCTATTTAGTGCTCTTAAAAGTCTAACTTGCTAGTTGAGCCTTCGTGCCACGTTTCATTAGGCAAAGACGCGAATAGACCAAGTTATGTCTCAAATTGCACAAAAACGTGAAGAGCTCCTCTATGGAGAGAGTTGAGCAATTCCAAAGCATCAATGTGGACCGTTGTACTCTGTTTAGTGCTCTTCAAAGTCTAACTTGCTAGTTGAGCCTTCGTGCCACGTTTCATAAGGTAAAGACGCGAATAGACCAAGTTATCTCTCAAATAGAACAAAAACGTGAAATGCACCTCTATGGAGAGAGTTGAGCATTTCCAAAGCATCAATGTGGACCGTTGTACTCTATTTAGTGCTCTTAAAAGTCTAACTTGCTAGTTGAGCCTTCGTGCCACGTTTCATTAGGTAAAGACGCGAATTGACCAAGTTATGTCTCAAATTGCACAAAAACGTGAAAAGCTCCTCTATGGAGAGAGTTTAGCAATTCCAAAGCATCAATGTGGACCGTTGTACTCTATTTAGTGCTCTTAAAAGTCTAACTTGCTAGTTGAGCCTTCGTGCCACTTTCCATAAGGTAAAGACGCGAATAGACCAAGTTATGTTTGAAATTGCACAAAAACGTGAAAAGCTCCTCTATGGAGAGAGTTGAGCAATTCCAAAGCATCAATGTGGACCGTTGAACTCTATTTAGTGCTCTTAAAAGTCTAACTTGCTAGTTGAGCCATCGTGCCACGTTTCATAAGGTAAAGACGCGAATAGACCAAGTTATGTCTCAAATTGCACAAAAACGTGAAATGCACCTCTATGGAGAGAGTTGAGCATTTCCAAAGCATCAATGTGGACCGTTGTACTCTTTTTAATGCTCTTAAAAGTCTAACTTGCTAGTTGAGCCTTCGTGCCACGGTTCATTAGGTAAAGACGCGAATAGACCAAGTTATGTCTCAAATTGCACAAAAATGTGAAAAGCTCCTCTATGGAGAGAGTTGAGCAATTCCAAAGCATCAATGTGGACCGTTGTACTCTATTTAGTGCTCTTCAAAGTCTAACTTGCTAGTTGAGCCTTCGTGCCACGGTTCATTAGGTAAAGACGCGAATAGACCAAGTTATGTCTCAAATTGCACAAAAACGTGAAAAGCTCCTCTATGGAGAGAGTTGAGCAATTCCAAAGCATCAATGTGGACCGTTGTACTCTATTTAGTGCTCTTCAAAGTCTAACTTGCTAGTTGAGCTTTCGTGCCACGTTTCATAAGGTAAAGACGCGAATTGACCAAGTTATGTCTCAAATTACACAAAAACGTGAAAAGCTCCTCTATGGAGAGAGTTTAGCAATTCCAATGCATCAATGTGGACCGTTGTACTCTATTTAGTGCTCTTCAAAGTCTAACTTGCTAGTTGAGCCTTCGTGCCACGTTTCATAAGGTAAAGACGCGAATAGACCAAGTTATCTCTCAAATTGCACAAAAACGTGAAAAGCACCTCTATGGAGAGAGTTGAGCATTTCCAAAGCATCAATGTGGACCGTTGTACTCTATTTAGTGCTCTTAAAAGTCTAACTTGCTAGTTGAGCCTTCGTGCCACGTTTCATTAGGTAAAGACGTGAATTGACCAAGTTATGTCTCAAATTGCACAAAAACGTGAAAAGCTCCTCTATGGAGAGAGTTTAGCAATTCGAAAGCATCAATGTGGACCGTTGTACTCTATTTAGTGCTCTTAAAAGTCTAACTTGCTAGTTGATCCTTCGTGCCACGTTTCATAAGGTAAAGACGTGAATAGACCAAGTTATGTTTGAAATTGCACAAAAACGTGAAAAGCTCCTCTATGGAGAGAGTTGAGCAATTCCAAAGCATCAATGTGGACCGTTGAACTCTATTTAGTGCTCTTAAAAGTCTAACTTGCTAGTTGAGCCATCGTGCCACGTTACATAAGGTAAAGACGCGAATAGACCAAGTTATGTCTCAAATTGCACAAAAACGGTGAAATGCACCTCTATGGAGAGAGTTGAGCATTTCCAAAGCATCAATGTGGACCGTTGTACTCTACTTAGTGCTCTTAAAAGTCTAACCTGCTAGTTGAGCCTTCGTGCCACGTTTCGTAAGGTAACGCGAATAGACCAAGTTATCTCTCAAATTGAGCAAAAACGTGAAATGCACCTCTATGGAGAGACTTGAGCATTTCCAAAGCATCAATGTGGACCGTTGTACTCTATTTAGTGCTCTTAAAAGTCTAACTTGCTAGTTGAGCCTTCGTGCCACGTTTCATTAGGCAAAGACGCGAATAGACCAAGTTATGTCTCAAATTGCACAAAAACGTGAAGAGCTCCTCTATGGAGAGAGTTGAGCAATTCCAAAGCATCAATGTGGACCGTTGTACTCTGTTTAGTGCTCTTCAAAGTCTAACTTGCTAGTTGAGCCTTCGTGCCACGTTTCATAAGGTAAAGACGCGAATAGACCAAGTTATCTCTCAAATAGAACAAAAACGTGAAATGCACCTCTATGGAGAGAGTTGAGCATTTCCAAAGCATCAATGTGGACCGTTGTACTCTATTTAGTGCTCTTAAAAGTCTAACTTGCTAGTTGAGCCTTCGTGCCACGTTTCATTAGGTAAAGACGCGAATTGACCAAGTTATGTCTCAAATTGCACAAAAACGTGAAAAGCTCCTCTATGGAGAGAGTTCAGCAATTCCAAAGCATCAATGTGGACCGTTGTACTCTATTTAGTGCTCTTAAAAGTCTAACTTGCTAGTTGAGCCTTCGTGCCACGTTTCATAAGGTAAAGACGTGAATAGACCAAGTTATGTTTGAAATTGCACAAAAACGTGAAAAGCTCCTCTATGGAGAGAGTTGAGCATTTCCAAAGCATCAATGTGGACCGTTGTACTCTATTTAGTGCTCTTAAAAGTCTAACTTGCTAGTTGAGCCTTCGTGCCACGTTTCATTAGGCAAAGACGCGAATAGACCAAGTTATGTCTCAAATTGCACAAAAACGTGAAGAGCTCCTCTATGGAGAGAGTTGAGCAATTCCAAAGCATCAATGTGGACCGTTGTACTCTGTTTAGTGCTCTTCAAAGTCTAACTTGCTAGTTGAGCCATCGTGCCACGTTTCATAAGGTAAAGACACGAACAGACCAAGTTATGTCTCAAATTGCACAAAAACGTGAAATGCACCTCTATGGAGAGAGTTGAGCATTTCCAAAGCATCAATGTGGACCGTTGAACTCTATTTAGTGCTCTTAAAAGTCTAACTTGCTAGTTGAGCCATCGTGCCACGTTTCATAAGGTAAAGACGCGAATAGACCAAGTTATGTCTCAAATTGCACAAAAACGTGAAATGCACCTCTCTGGAGAGAGTTGAGCATTTCCAAAGCATCAATGTGGACCGTTGTACTCTACTTAGTGCTCTTAAAAGTCTAACCTGCTAGTTGAGCCTTCGTGCCACGTTTCGTAAGGTAACGCGAATAGACCAAGTTATCTCTCAAATTGAACAAAAACGTGAAATGCACCTCTATGGAGAGAGTTGAGCATTTCCAAAGCATCAATATGGACCGTTGTACTCTATTTAGTGCTCTTAAAAGTCTAACTTGCTAGTTGAGCCTTCGTGCCACGTTTCATTAGGCAAAGACGCGAATAGACCAAGTTATGTCTCAAATTGCACAAAAACGTGAAGAGCTCCTCTATGGAGAGAGTTGAGCAATTCCAAAGCATCAATGTGGACCGTTGTACTCTGTTTAGTGCTCTTCAAAGTCTAACTTGCTAGTTGAGCCTTCGTGCCACGTTTCATAAGGTAAAGACGCGAATAGACCAAGTTATCTCTCAAATAGAACAAAAACGTGAAATGCACCTCTATGGAGAGAGTTGAGCATTTCCAAAGCATCAATGTGGACCGTTGTACTCTATTTAGTGCTCTTAAAAGTCTAACTTGCTAGTTGAGCCTTCGTGCCACGTTTCATTAGGTAAAGACGCGAATTGACCAAGTTATGTCTCAAATTGCACAAAAACGTGAAAACTCCTCTATGGAGAGAGTTCAGCAATTCCAAAGCATCAATGTGGACCGTTGTACTCTATTTAGTGCTCTTAAAAGTCTAACTTGCTAGTTGAGCCTTCGTGCCACGTTTCATAAGGTAAAGACGTGAATAGACCAAGTTATGTTTGAAATTGCACAAAAACGTGAAAAGCTCCTCTATGGAGAGAGTTGAGCATTTCCAAAGCATCAATGTGGACCGTTGTACTCTATTTAGTGCTCTTAAAAGTCTAACTTGCTAGTTGAGCCTTCGTGCCACGTTTCATTAGGTAAAGACGCGAATTGACCAAGTTATGTCTCAAATTGCACAAAAACGTGAAAAGCTCCTCTATGGAGAGAGTTCAGCAATTCCAAAGCATCAATGTGGACCGTTGTACTCTATTTAGTGCTCTTAAAAGTCTAACTTGCTAGTTGAGCCATCGTGCCACGTTTCATAAGGTAAAGACGCGAATAGACCAAGTTATGTCTCAAATTGCACAAAAACGTGAAATGCACCTCTATGGAGAGAGTTGAGCATTTCCAAAGCATCAATGTGGACCGTTGTACTCTTTTTAGTGCTCTTAAAAGTCTAACTTGCTAGTTGAGCCTTTGTGCCACGGTTCATTAGGTAAAGACGCGAATAGACCAAGTTATGTCTCAAATTGCACAAAAATGTGAAAAGCTCCTCTATGGAGAGAGTTGAGCAATTCCAAAGCATCAATGTGGACCGTTGTACTCTATTTAGTGCTCTTCAAAGTCTAACTTGCTAGTTGAGCCTTCGTGCCACGGTTCATTAGGTAAAGACGCGAATAGACCAAGTTATGTCTCAAATTGCACAAAAACGTGAAAAGCTCCTCTATGGAGAGAGTTGAGCAATTCCAAAGCATCAATGTGGACCGTTGTACTCTATTTAGTGCTCTTCAAAGTCTAACTTGCTAGTTGAGCCTTCGTGCCACGTTTCATAAGGTAAAGACGCGAATTGGCCAAGTTATGTCTCAAATTGCACAAAAACGTGAAAAGCTCCTCTATGGAGAGAGTTTAGCAATTCCAAAGCATCAATGTGGACCGTTGTACTCTATTTAGTGCTCTTAAAAGTCTAACTTGCTAGTTGAGCCTTCGTGCCACGTTCCATAAGCTAAAGACGCGAATAGACCAAGTTATGTTTGAAATTGCACAAAAACGTGAAAAGCTCCTCTATGGAGAGAGTTGAGCAATTCCAAAGCATCAATGTGGACCGTTGAACTCTATTTAGTGCTCTTAAAAGTCTAACTTGCTAGTTGAGCCATCGTGCCACGTTTCATAAGGTAAAGACGCGAATAGACCAAGTTATGTCTCAAATTGCACAAAAACGTGAAATGCACCTCTATGGAGAGAGTTGAGCATTTCCAAAGCATCAATGTGGACCGTTGTACTCTACTTAGTGCTCTTAAAAGTCTAACCTACTAGTTGAGCCTTCGTGCCACGTTTCGTAAGGTAACGCGAATAGACCAAGTTATCTCTCAAATTGAACAAAAACGTGAAATGCACCTCTATGGAGAGAGTTGAGCATTTCCAAAGCATCAATGTGGACCGTTGTACTCTATTTAGTGCTCTTAAAAGTCTAACTTGCTAGTTGAGCCTTCGTGCCACGTTTAATTAGGCAAAGACGCGAATAGACCAAGTTATGTCTCAAATTGCACAAAAACGTGAAGAGCTCCTCTATGGAGAGAGTTGAGCAATTCCAAAGCATCAATGTGGACCGTTGTACTCTATTTAGTGCTCTTAAAAGTCTAACTTGCTAGTTGAGCCTTCGTGCCACGTTCCATAAGGTAAAGACGCGAATAGACCAAGTTATGTTTGAAATTGCACAAAAACGTGAAAAGCTCCTCTATGGAGAGAGTTGAGCAATTCCAAAGCATCAATGTGGACCGTTGAACTCTATTTAGTGCTCTTAAAAGTCTAACTTGCTAGTTGAGCCATCGTGCCACGTTTCATAAGGTAAAGACGCGAATAGACCAAGTTATGTCTCAAATTGCACAAAAACGTGAAATGCACCTCTATGGAGAGAGTTGAGCATTTCGAAAGGATCAATGTGGACCGTTGTACTCTTTTTAGTGCTCTTAAAAGTCTAACTTGCTAGTTGAGCCTTCGTGCCACGGTTCATTAGGTAAAGACGCGAATAGACCAAGTTATGTCTGAAATTGCACAAAAACGTGAAAAGCTCCTCTATGGAGAGAGTTGAGCAATTCCAAAGCATCAATGTGGACCGTTGTACTCTATTTAGTGCTCTTCAAAGTCTAACTTGCTAGTTGAGCCTTCGTGCCACGTTTCATAAGGTAAAGACGCGAATTGACCAAGTTATGTCTCAAATTGCACAAAAACGTGAAAAGCTCCTCTATGGAGAGAGTTTAGCAATTCCAAAGCATCAATGTGGACCGTTGTACTCTATTTAGTGCTCTTAAAAGTCTAACTTGCTAGTTGAGCCTTCGTGCCACGTTCCATAAGCTAAAGACGCGAATAGACCAAGTTATGTTTGAAATTGCACAAAAACGTGAAAAGCTCCTCTATGGAGAGAGTTGAGCAATTCCAAAGCATCAATGTGGACCGTTGAACTCTATTTAGTGCTCTTAAAAGTCTAACTTGCTAGTTGAGCCATCGTGCCACGTTTCATAAGGTAAAGACGCGAATAGACCAAGTTATGTCTCAAATTGCACAAAAACGTGAAATGCACCTCTATGGAGAGAGTTGAGCATTTCCAAAGCATCAATGTGGACCGTTGTACTCTACTTAGTGCTCTTAAAAGTCTAACCTACTAGTTGAGCCTTCGTGCCACGTTTCGTAAGGTAACGCGAATAGACCAAGTTATCTCCCAAATTGAACAAAAACGTGAAATGCACCTCTATGGAGAGAGTTGAGCATTTCCAAAGCATCAATGTGGACCGTTGTACTCTATTTAGTGCTCTTAAAAGTCTAACTTGCTAGTTGAGCCTTCGTGCCACGTTTAATTAGGCAAAGACGCGAATAGACCAAGTTATGTCTCAAATTGCACAAAAACGTGAAGAGCTCCTCTATGGAGAGAGTTGAGCAATTCCAAAGCATCAATGTGGACCGTTGTACTCTATTTAGTGCTCTTAAAAGTCTAACTTGCTAGTTGAGCCTTCGTGCCACGTTCCATAAGGTAAAGACGCGAATAGACCAAGTTATGTTTGAAATTGCACAAAAACGTGAAAAGCTCCTCTATGGAGAGAGTTGAGCAATTCCAAAGCATCAATGTGGACCGTTGAACTCTATTTAGTGCTCTTAAAAGTCTAACTTGCTAGTTGAGCCATCGTGCCACGTTTCATAAGGTAAAGACGCGAATAGACCAAGTTATGTCTCAAATTGCACAAAAACGTGAAATGCACCTCTATGGAGAGAGTTGAGCATTTCGAAAGCATCAATGTGGACTGTTGTACTCTTTTTAGTGCTCTTAAAAGTCTAACTTGCTAGTTGAGCCTTCGTGCCACGGTTCATTAGGTAAAGACGCGAATAGACCAAGTTATGTCTGAAATTGCACAAAAACGTGAAAAGCTCCTCTATGGAGAGAGTTGAGCAATTCCAAAGCATCAATGTGGACCGTTGTACTCTATTTAGTGCTCTTCAAAGTCTAACTTGCTAGTTGAGCCTTCGTGCCACGTTTCATAAGGTAAAGACGCGAATAGACCAAGTTATCTCTCAAATTGCACAAAAACGTGAAAAGCACCTCTATGGAGAGAGTTGAGCATTTCCAAAGCATCAATGTGGACCGTTGTACTCTACTTAGTGCTCTTCAAAGTCTAACCTGCTAGTTGAGCCTTCGTGCCACGTTTCGTAAGGTAACGCGAATAGACCAAGTTATCTCTCAAATTGAACAAAAACGTGAAATGCACCTCTATGGAGAGAGTTGAGCATTTCCAAAGCATCAATGGGGACCGTTGTACTCTATTTAGTGCTCTTAAAAGTCTAACTTGCTAGTTGAGCCTTCGTGCCACATTTCATTAGGCAAAGACGCGAATAGACCAAGTTATGTCTCAAATTGCACAAAAATGTGAAGAGCTCCTCTATGGAGAGAGTTGAGCAATTCCAAAGCATCAATGTGGACTGTTGTACTCTATTTAGTGCTCTTCAAAGTCTAACTTGCTAGTTGAGCCTTCGTGCCACGTTTCATAAGGTAATGACGCGAATAGACCAAGTTATCTCTCAAATAGAACAAAAACGTGAAATGCACCTCTATGGAGAGAGTTGAGCATTTCCAAAGCATCAATGTGGACCGTTGTACTCTATTTAGTGCTCTTAAAAGTCTAACTTGCTAGTTGAGCCTTCGTGCCACGTTTCATTAGGTAAAGACGGGAATTGACCAAGTTATGTCTCAAATTGCACAAAAACATGAAAAGCTCCTCTATGGAGAGAGTTTAGCAATTCCAAAGCATCAATGAGGACCGTTGTACTCTATTTAGTGCTCTTAAAAGTCTAACTTGCTAGTTGAGCCTTCGTGCCACGTTTCATAAGGTAAAGACGCGAATAGACCAAGTTATGTTTGAAATTGCACAAAAACGTGAAAAGCTCCTCTATGGAGAGAGTTGAGCAATTCCAAAGCATCAATGTGGACCGTTGAACTCTATTTAGTGCTCTTAAAAGTCTAACTTGCTAGTTGAGCCATCGTGCCACGTTTCATAAGGTAAAGACGCGAATAGACCAAGTTATGTCTCAAATTGCACAAAAACGTGAAATGCACCTCTATGGAGAGAGTTGAGCATTTCCAAAGCATCAATGTGGACCGTTGTACACTACTTAGTGCTCTTAAAAGTCTAACCTGCTAGTTGAGCCTTCGTGCCACGTTTCGTAAGGTAACGCGAATAGACCAAGTTATCTCTCAAATTGAACAAAAACGTGAAATGTACCTCTATGGAGAGAGTTGAGCATTTCCAAAGCATCAATGTGGACCGTTGTACTCTATTTAGTGCTCTTAAAAGTCTAACTTGCTAGTTGAGCCTTCGTGCCACGTTTCATTAGGCAAAGACGCGAATAGACCAAGTTATGTCTCAAATTGTACAAAAACGTGAAGAGCTCCTCTATGGAGAGAGTTGAGCAATTCCAAAGCATCAATGTGGACCGTTGTACTCTATTTAGTGCTCTTCAAAGTCTAACTTTCTAGTTGAGCCTTCGTGCCACGTTTCATAAGGTAAAGACGCGAATAGACCAAGTTATCTCTCAAATAGAACAAAAACGTGAAATGCACCTATATGGAGAGAGTTGAGCATTTCCAAAGCATCAATGTGGACCGTTGTACTCTATTTAGTGCTCTTAAAAGTCTAACTTGCTAGTTGAGCCTTCGTGCCACGTTTCATTAGGTAAAGACGCGAATTGACCAAGTTATGTCTCAAATTGCACAAAAACGTGAAAAGCTCTTCTATGGAGAGAGTTTAGCAATTCCAAAGCATCAATGTGGACCGTTGTACTCTATTTAGTGCTCTTAAAAGTCTAACTTGCTAGTTGAGCCTTCGTGCCACGTTTCATAAGGTAAAGACGCGAATAGACCAAGTTATGTTTGAAACTGCACAAAAACGTGAAAAGCTCTTCTATGGAGAGAGTTGAGCAATTCCAAAGCATCAATGTGCACCGTTGAACTCTATTTAGTGCTCTTAAAAGTCTAACTTGCTAGTTGAGCCATCGTGCCACGTTTCATAAGGTAAAGACGCGAATAGACCAAGTTATGTATCAAATTGCACAAAAACGTGAAATGCACCTCTATGGAGAGAGTTGAGCATTTCCAAAGCATCAATGTGGACCGTTGTACTCTTTTTAGTGCTCTTAAAAGTCTAACTTGCTAGTTGAGCCTTCGTGTCACGTTTCGTAAGGTAACGCGAATAGACCAAGTTATCTCTCAAATTGAACAAAAACGTGAAATGCACCTCTATGGAGAGAGTTGAGCATTTCCAAAGCATCAATGGGGACCGTTGTACTCTATTTAGTGCTCTTAAAAGTCTAACTTGCTAGTTGAGCCTTCGTGCCACATTTCATTAGGCAAAGACGCGAATAGACCAAGTTATGTCTCAAATTGCACAAAAATGTGAAGAGCTCCTCTATGGAGAGAGTTGAGCAATTCCAAAGCATCAATGTGGACTGTTGTACTCTATTTAGTGCTCTTCAAAGTCTAACTTGCTAGTTGAGCCTTCGTGCCACGTTTCATAAGGTAAAGACGCGAATAGACCAAGTTATCTCTCAAATAGAACAAAAACGTGAAATGCACCTCTATGGAGAGAGTTGAGCATTTCCAAAGCATCAATGTGGACCGTTGTACTCTATTTAGTGCTCTTAAAAGTCTAACTTGCTAGTTGAGCCTTCGTGCCACGTTTCATTAGGTAAAGACGGGAATTGACCAAGTTATGTCTCAAATTGCACAAAAACGTTAAAAGCTCCTCTATGGAGAGAGTTTAGCAATTCCAAAGCATCAATGTGGACCGTTGTACTCTATTTAGTGCTCTTAAAAGTCTAACTTGCTAGTTGAGCCTTCGTGCCACGTTTCATAAGGTAAAGACGCGAATAGACCAAGTTATGTTTGAAATTGCACAAAAACGTGAAAAGCTCCTCTATGGAGAGAGTTGAGCAATTCCAAAGCATCAATGTGGACCGTTGAACTCTATTTAGTGCTCTTAAAAGTCTAACTTGCTAGTTGAGCCATCGTGCCACGTTTCATAAGGTAAAGACGCGAATAGACCAAGTTATGTCTCAAATTGCACAAAAACGTGAAATGCACCTCTATGGAGAGAGTTGAGCATTTCCAAAGCATCAATGTGGACCGTTGTACTCTACTTAGTGCTCTTAAAAGTCTAACTTGCTAGTTGAGCCTTCGTGCCACGTTTCATTAGGCAAAGACGCGAATAGACCAAGTTATGTCTCAAATTGTACAAAAACGTGAAGAGCTCCTCTATGGAGAGAGTTGAGCAATTCCAAAGCATCAATGTGGACCGTTGTACTCTATTTAGTGCTCTTCAAAGTCTAACTTTCTAGTTGAGCCTTCGTGCCACGTTTCATAAGGTAAAGACGCGAATAGACCAAGTTATCTCTCAAATAGAACAAAAACGTGAAATGCACCTCTATGGAGAGAGTTGAGCATTTCCAAAGCATCAATGTGGACCGTTGTACTCTATTTAGTGCTCTTAAAAGTCTAACTTGCTAGTTGAGCCTTCGTGCCACGTTTCATTAGGTAAAGACGCGAATAGACCAAGTTATGTCTCAAATTGCACAAAAACGTGAAAAGCTCCTCTATGGAGAGAGTTTAGCAATTCCAAAGCATCAATGTGGACCATTGTACTCTATTTAGTGCTCTTAAAAGTCTAACTTGCTAGTTGAGCCTTCGTGCCACGTTTCATTAGGTAAAGACGCGAATTGACCAAGTTATGTCTCAAATTGCACAAAAACTGTGAAGAGCTCCTCTATGGAGAGAGTTGAGCAATTCCAAAGCATCAATGTGGACTGTTGTACTCTATTTAGTGCTCTTCAAAGTCTAACTTGCTAGTTGAGCCTTCGTGCCACGTTTCATAAGGTAAAGACGCGAATAGACCAAGTTATCTCTCAAATAGAACAAAAACGTGAAATGCACCTCTATGGAGAGAGTTGAGCATTTCCAAAGCATCAATGTGGACCGTTGTACTCTATTTAGTGCTCTTAAAAGTCTAACTTGCTAGTTGAGCCTTCGTGCCACGTTTCATTAGGTAAAGACGGCGAATAGACCAAGTTATGTCTCAAATTGCACAAAAACGTGAAAAGCTCCTCTATGGAGAGAGTTTAGCAATTCCAAAGCATCAATGTGGACCGTTGTACTCTATTTAGTGCTCTTAAAAGTCTAACTTGCTAGTTGAGCCTTCGTGCCACGTTTCATAAGGTAAAGACGCGAATAGACCAAGTTATGTTTGAAATTGCACAAAAACGTGAAAAGCTCCTCTATGGAGAGAGTTGAGCAATTCCAAAGCATCAATGTGGACCGTTGTAACTCTATTTAGTGCTCTTAAAAGTCTAACTTGCTAGTTGAGCCATTCGTGCCACGTTTCATAAGGTAAAGACGCGAATAGACCAAGTTATGTCTCAAATTGCACAAAAACGTGAAATGCACCTCTATGGAGAGAGTTGAGCATTTCCAAAGCATCAATGTGGACCGTTGTACTCTACTTAGTGCTCTTAAAAGTCTAACTTGCTAGTTGAGCCTTCGTGCCACGTTTCATTAGGCAAAGACGCGAATAGACCAAGTTATGTCTCAAATTGTACAAAAACGTGAAGAGCTCCTCTATGGAGAGAGTTGAGCAATTCCAAAGCATCAATGTGGACCGTTGTACTCTATTTAGTGCTCTTCAAAGTCTAACTTTCTAGTTGAGCCTTCGTGCCACGTTTCATAAGGTAAAGACGCGAATAGACCAAGTTATCTCTCAAATAGAACAAAAACGTGAAATGCACCTCTATGGAGAGAGTTGAGCATTTCCAAAGCATCAATGTGGACCGTTGTACTCTATTTAGTGCTCTTAAAAGTCTAACTTGCTAGTTGAGCCTTCGTGCCACGTTTCATTAGGTAAAGACGCGAATTGACCAAGTTATGTCTCAAATTGCACAAAAACGTGAAAAGCTCCTCTATGGAGAGAGTTTAGCAATTCCAAAGCATCAATGTGGACCATTGTACTCTATTTAGTGCTCTTAAAAGTCTAACTTGCTAGTTGAGCCTTCGTGCCACGTTTCATTAGGTAAAGACGCGAATTGACCAAGTTATGTCTCAAATTGCACAAAAATGTGAAGAGCTCCTCTATGGAGAGAGTTGAGCAATTCCAAAGCATCAATGTGGACTGTTGTACTCTATTTAGTGCTCTTCAAAGTCTAACTTGCTAGTTGAGCCTTCGTGCCACGTTTCATAAGGTAAAGACGCGAATAGACCAAGTTATCTCTCAAATAGAACAAAAACGTGAAATGCACCTCTATGGAGAGAGTTGAGCATTTCCAAAGCATCAATGTGGACCGTTGTACTCTATTTAGTGCTCTTAAAAGTCTAACTTGCTAGTTGAGCCTTCGTGCCACGGTTCATTAGGTAAAGACGCGAATAGACCAAGTTATGTCTCAAATTGCACAAAAACGTGAAAAGCTCCTCTATGGAGAGAGTTGAGCATTTCCAAAGCATCAATGTGGACCGTTGTACTCTACTTAGTGCTCTTAAAAGTCTAACCTGCTAGTTGAGCCTTCGGGCCACGTTTCGTAAGGTAACGCGAATAGACCAAGTTATCTCTCAAATTGAACAAAAACGTGAAATGCACCTCTATGGAGAGAGTTGAGCATTTCCAAAGCATCAATGTGGACCGTTGTACTCTATTTAGTGCTCTTAAAAGTCTAACTTGCTAGTTGAGCCTTCGTGCCACGTTTCATTAGGCAAAGACGCGAATAGACCAAGTTATGTCTCAAATTGCACAAAAACGTGAATAGCTCCTCTATGGAGAGAGTTGAGCAATTCCAAAGCATCAATGTGGACCGTTGTACTCTATTTAGTGCTCTTCAAAGTCTAACTTGCTAGTTGAGCCTTCGTGCCACGTTTCATAAGGTAAAGACGCGAATAGACCAAGTTATCTCTCAAATAGAACAAAAACGTGAAATGCACCTCTATGGAGAGAGTTGAGCATTTCCAAATCATCAATGTGGACCGTTGTACTCTATTTAGTGCTCTTAAAAGTCTAACTTACTTGTTGAGCCTTCGTGCCACGTTTCATTAGGTAAAGACGCGAATTGACCAAGTTATGTCTCAAATTGCACAAAAACGTGAAAAGCTCCTCTATGGAGAGAGTTTAGCAATTCCAAAGCATCAATGTGGACCGTTGTACTCTATTTAGTGCTCTGAAAAGTCTAACTTGCTAGTTGAGCCTTCGTGCCACGTTTGATAAGGTAAAGACGCGAATAGACCAAGTTATGTTTGAAATTGCAGAAAAACGTGAAAAGCTCCTCTATGGAGAGAGTTGAGCAATTCCAAAGCATCAATGTGGACCGTTGAACTCTATTTAGTGCTCTTAAAAGTCTAACTTGCTAGTTGAGCCATCGTGCCACGTTTCATAAGGTAAAGACGCGAATAGACCAAGTTATGTCTCAAATTGCACAAAAACGTGAAATGCACCTCTATGGAGAGAGTTGAGCATTTCCAAAGCATCAATGTGGACCGTTGTACTCTACTTAGTGCTCTTAAAAGTCTAACCTGCTAGTTGAGCCTTCGTGCCACGTTTCGTAAGGTAACGCGAATAGACCAAGTTATCTCTCAAATTGAACAAAAACGTGAAATGTACCTCTATGGAGAGAGTTGAGCATTTCCAAAGCATCAATGTGGACCGTTGTACTCTATTTAGTGCTCTTAAAAGTCTAACTTGCTAGTTGAGCCTTCGTGCCACGTTTCATTAGGCAAAGACGCGAATAGACCAAGTTATGTCTCAAATTGTACAAAAACGTGAAGAGCTCCTCTATGGAGAGAGTTGAGCAATTCCAAAGCATCAATGTGGACCGTTGTACTCTATTTAGTGCTCTTCAAAGTCTAACTTTCTAGTTGAGCCTTCGTGCCACGTTTCATAAGGTAAAGACGCGAATAGACCAAGTTATCTCTCAAATAGAACAAAAACGTGAAATGCACCTCTATGGAGAGAGTTGAGCATTTCCAAAGCATCAATGTGGACCGTTGTACTCTATTTAGTGCTCTTAAAAGTCTAACTTGCTAGTTGAGCCTTCGTGCCACGTTTCATTAGGTAAAGACGCGAATAGACCAAGTTATGTCTCAAATTGCACAAAAACGTGAAAAGCTCCTCTATGGAGAGAGTTTAGCAATTCCAAAGCATCAATGTGGACCGTTGTACTCTATTTAGTGCTCTTAAAAGTCTAACTTGCTAGTTGAGCCTTCGTGCCACGTTTCATAAGGTAAAGACGCGAATAGACCAAGTTATGTTTGAAACTGCACAAAAACGTGAAAAGCTCCTCTATGGAGAGAGTTGAGCAATTCCAAAGCATCAATGTGCACCGTTGAACTCTATTTAGTGCTCTTAAAAGTCTAACTTGCTAGTTGAGCCATCGTGCCACGTTTCATAAGGTAAAGACGCGAATAGACCAAGTTATGTCTCAAATTGCACAAAAACGTGAAATGCACCTCTATGGAGAGAGTTGAGCATTTCCAAAGCATCAATGTGGACCGTTGTACTCTATTTAGTGCTCTTAAAAGTCTAACTTGCTAGTTGAGCCTTCGTGCCACGGTTCATTAGGTAAGGACGCGAATAGACCAAGTTATGTCTCAAATTGCACAAAAACGTGAAAAGCTCCTCTATGGAGAGAGTTGAGCATTTCCAAAGCATCAATGTGGACCGTTGTACTCTACTTAGTGCTCTTAAAAGTCTAACCTGCTAGTTGAGCCTTCGGGCCACGTTTCGTAAGGTAACGCGAATAGACCAAGTTATCTCTCAAATTGAACAAAAACGTGAAATGCACCTCTATGGAGAGAGTTGAGCATTTCCAAAGCATCAATGTGGACCGTTGTACTCTATTTAGTGCTCTTAAAAGTCTAACTTGCTAGTTGAGCCTTCGTGCCACGTTTCATTAGGCAAAGACGCGAATAGACCAAGTTATGTCTCAAATTGCACAAAAACGTGAATAGCTCCTCTATGGAGAGAGTTGAGCAATTCCAAAGCATCAATGTGGACCGTTGTACTCTATTTAGTGCTCTTCAAAGTCTAACTTGCTAGTTGAGCCTTCGTGCCACGTTTCATAAGGTAAAGACGCGAATAGACCAAGTTATCTCTCAAATAGAACAAAAACGTGAAATGCACCTCTATGGAGAGAGTTGAGCATTTCCAAATCATCAATGTGGACCGTTGTACTCTATTTAGTGCTCTTAAAAGTCTAACTTGCTAGTTGAGCCTTCGTGCCACGTTTCATTAGGTAAAGACGCGAATAGACCAAGTTATGTCTCAAATTGCACAAAAACGTGAAAAGCTCCTCTATGGAGAGAGTTTAGCAATTCCAAAGCATCAATGTGGACCGTTGTACTCTATTTAGTGCTCTGAAAAGTCTAACTTGCTAGTTGAGCCTTCGTGCCACGTTTGATAAGGTAAAGACGCGAATAGACCAAGTTATGTTTGAAATTGCACAAAAACGTGAAAAGCTCCTCTATGGAGAGAGTTGAGCAATTCCAAAGCATCAATGTGGACCGTTGAACTCTATTTAGTGCTCTTAAAAGTCTAACTTGCTAGTTGAGCCATCGTGCCACGTTTCATAAGGTAAAGACGCGAATAGACCAAGTTATGTCTCAAATTGCACAAAAACGTGAAATGCACCTCTATGGAGAGAGTTGAACATTTCCAAAGCATCAATGTGGACCGTTGTACTCTATTTAGTGCTCTTAAAAGTCTAACTTGCTAGTTGAGCCTTCGTGCCACGGTTCATTAGGTAAAGACGCGAATAGACCAAGTTATGTCTCAAATTGCACAAAAACGTGAAAAGCTCCTCTATGGAGAGAGTTGAGCAATTCCAAAGCATCAATGTGGACCGTTGTACTCTATTTAGTGCTCTTCAAAGTCTAACTTGCTAGTTGAGCCTTCGTGCCACGTTTCATAAGGTAAAGACGCGAATAGACCAAGTTATCTCTCAAATTGCACAAAAACGTGAAAAGCACCTCTATGGAGAGAGTTGAGCATTTCCAAAGCATCAATGTGGATCGTTGTACTCTACTTAGTGCTCTTAAAAGTCTAACCTGCTAGTTGAGCCTTCGTGCCTCGTTTCGTAAGGTAACGCGAATAGACCAAGTTATCTCTCAAATTGAACAAAAACGTGAAATGCACCTCTATGGAGAGAGTTGAGCATTTCCAAAGCATCAATGTGGACCGTTGTACTCTATTTAGTGCTCTTAAAAGTCTAACTTGCTACTTGAGCCTTCGTGCCACGTTTCATTAGGCAAAGACGCGAATAGACCAAGTTATGTCTCAAATTGCAAAAAACGTGAAAAGCTCCTCTATGGAGAGAGTTGAGCAATTCCAAAGCATCAATGTGGACCGTTGTACTCTATTTAGTGCTATTCAAAGTCTAACTTGCTAGTTGAGCCTTCGTGCCACGTTTCATAAGGTAAAGACGCGAATAGACCAAGTTATCTCTCAAATTGAACAAAAACGTGAAATGCACCTCTATGGAGAGAGTTGAGCATTTCCAAAGCATCAATGTGGACCGTTGTACTCTATTTAGTGCTCTTAAAAGTCTAACTTGCTAGTTGAGCCTTCGTGCCACGTTTCATTAGGTAAAGACGCGAATTGACCAAGTTATGTCTCAAATTGCACAAAAACGTGAAAAGCTCCTCTATGGAGAGAGTTTAGCAATTCCAAGGCATCAATGTGGACCGTTGTACTCTATTTAGTGCTCTTAAAAGTCTAACTTGCTAGTTGAGCCTTCGTGCCACGTTTCATAAGGTAAAGACGCGAATAGACCAAGTTATGTTTCAAATTGCACAAAAACGTGAAAAGCTCCTCTATGGAGAGAGTTGAGCAATTCCAAAGCATCAATGTGGACCGTTGAACTCTATTTAGTGCTCTTAAAAGTCTAACTTGCTAGTTGAGCCATCGTGCCACGTTTCATAAGGTAAAGACGCGAATAGACCAAGTTATGTCTCAAATTGCACAAAAACGTGAAATGCACCTCTATGGAGAGAGTTGAGCATTTCCAAAGCATCAATGTGGACCGTTGTACTCTACTTAGTGCTCTTAAAAGTCTAACCTACTAGTTGAGCCTTCGTGCCACGTTTCGTAAGGTAAAGACGCGAATAGACCAAGTTATCTCTCAAATTGAACAAAAACGTGAAATGCACCTCTATGGAGAGAGTTGAGCATTTCCAAAGCATCAATGTGGACCGTTGTACTCTATTTAGTGCTCTTAAAAGTCTAACTTGCTAGTTGAGCCTTCGTGCCACGTTTCATTAGGTAAAGACGCGAATAGACCAAGTTATGTCTCAAATTGCACAAAAACGTGAAAAGCTCCTCTATGGAGAGAGTTTAGCAATTCCAAAGCATCAATGTGGACCGTTGTACTCTATTTAGTGCTCTTAAAAGTCTAACTTGCTAGTTGAGCCTTCGTGCCACGTTTCATAAGGTAAAGACGCGAATAGACCAAGTTATGTCTGAAATTGCACAAAAACGTGAAAAGCTCCTCTATGGAGAGAGTTGAGCAATTCCAAAGCATCAATGTGGACCGTTGTAACTCTATTTAGTGCTCTTAAAAGTCTAACTTGCTAGTTGAGCCATTCGTGCCACGTTTCATAAGGTAAAGACGCGAATAGACCAAGTTATGTCTCAAATTGCACAAAAACGTGAAATGCACCTCTATGGAGAGAGTTGAGCATTTCCAAAGCATCAATGTGGACCGTTGTACTCTACTTAGTGCTCTTAAAAGTCTAACCTGCTAGTTGAGCCTTCGTGCCACATTTCGTAAGGTAAAGACGCGAATAGACCAAGTTATCTCTCAAATTGAACAAAAACGTGAAATGCACCTCTATGGAGAGAGTTGAGCAATTCCAAAGCATCAATGTGGACCGTTGTACTCTATTTAGTGCTCTTAAAAGTCTAACTTGCTAGTTGAGCCATCGTGCCACGTTTCATAAGGTAAAGACGCGAATAGACCAAGTTATGTCTCAAATTGCACAAAAACGTGAAAAGCTCCTCTATGGAGAGAGTTTAGCAATTCCAAAGCATCAATGTGGACCGTTGTACTCTATTTAGTGCTCTTAAAAGTCTAACTTGCTAGTTGAGCCTTCGTGCCACGTTTCATAAGGTAAAGACGCGAATAGACCAAGTTATGTTTGAAATTGCACAAAAACGTGAAAAGCTCCTCTATGGAGAGAGTTGAGCAATTCCAAAGCATCAATGTGGACCGTTGTACTCTATTTAGTGCTCTTCAAAGTCTAACTTGCTAGTTGAGCCATCGTGCCACGTTTCATAAGGTAAAGACGCGAATAGACCAAGTTATGTCTCAAATTGCACAAAAACGTGAAATGCACCTCTATGGAGAGAGTTGAGCATTTCCAAAGCATCAATGTGGACCGTTGTACTCTATTTAGTGCTCTTAAAAGTCTAACTTGCTAGTTGAGCCTTCGTGCCACGGTTCATTAGGTAAAGACGCGAATAGACCAAGTTATGTCTCAAATTGCACAAAAACGTGAAAAGCTCCTCTATGGAGAGAGTTGAGCAATTCCAAAGCATCAATGTGGACCGTTGTACTCTATTTAGTGCTCTTCAAAGTCTAACTTGCTAGTTGAGCCTTCGTGCCACGTTTCATTAGGTAAAGACGCGAATAGACCAAGTTATGTCTCAAATTGCACAAAAACGTGAAAAGCTCCTCTATGGAGAGAGTTGAGCAATTCCAAAGCATCAATGTGGACCGTTGTACTCTATTTAGTGCTCTTCAAAGTCTAACTTGCTAGTTGAGCCTTCGTGCCACGTTTCATAAGGTAAAGACGCGAATAGACCAAGTTATCTCTCAAATTGAACAAAAACGTGAAATGCACCTCTATGGAGAGAGTTGAGCATTTCCAAAGCATCAATGTGGACCGTTGTACTCTATTTAGTGCTCTTAAAAGTCTAACTTGCTAGTTGAGCCTTCGTGCCACGTTTCATAGGTAAGACGCGAATAGACCAAGTTATGTCTCAAATTGCACAAAAACGTGAAAAGCTCCTCTATGGAGAGAGTTGAGCAATTCCAAAGCATCAATGTGGACCGTTGTACTCTATTTAGTGCTCTTAAAAGTCTAACTTGCTAGTTGAGCCTTCGTGCCACGTTTCATAAGGTAAAGACGCGAATAGACCAAGTTATGTCTCAAATTGCACAAAAACGTGAAAAGCTCCTCTATGGAGAGAGTTGAGCAATTCCAAAGCATCATGTGGACCGTTGTACTCTATTTAGTGCTCTTCAAAGTCTAACTGCTAGTTGAGCCTTCAGTGCCACGTTTCATAGGTAAAGACTGCGAATAGACCAAGTTATTCTCAAATTAGAACAAAAACGTGAAAATGCACCTCTATGGAGGAGAGTTGAGCAATTTCCAAAGCATCAATGTGGACC
This sequence comes from Tripterygium wilfordii, assembly GCF_013401445.1. Lineage (NCBI taxonomy): Eukaryota > Viridiplantae > Streptophyta > Magnoliopsida > Celastrales > Celastraceae > Tripterygium > Tripterygium wilfordii. The sequence goes on along the minus strand of NW_024056288.1, from coordinate 37,912 downwards.
GTTGTACTCTATTAAGTTAAAGTCGGTAATTAAACTAAGACAAGCAAATAGCAAAATGTTTGTGGTATTTTCTTAGAATAAGGATGCACTAATGCAAATGATATGAATGACAAGGATATGGAATCCCCCTTGGGAAATGATTTGCAATGACACAAATTCACACACATATTTGCTAATTCGGGCACAACGAATCCGAACCTAAGTCGGTTTTAGCGCACTTAAGCCAAATCTCCCTACAATCGATTACTAGCCATCTTATTGGTCTAGGTCGGATATTCCTAAATACATTCTAGCCATCTTATTGGTCTAAACATGCATAGGAATTCATGGAGTTCTATGGAGATTAGGATTCATACAAATTGTCACCTAATTAAAGGGAGACACATTCATAATCAAGTGTTTCAAGAAGCATAATCTACTTGACATATTATTGTCTAAGCAAATTCTCCAAACAATTTCATCCAAAAACCTAAAGTTTTGGCCAAACACCACAAGCATGAAGAAATTGCAATCAAACATAGAAACACAAGATTTATACCCAAATCAACTCATATATATGTAAATCAAGTCATAAACAAAGTCATCAAACCCAAGGCTTCATCCTAGCCTTGGCACAAGTGATTTAGTTACACATAATGAGAGAAAAACACAAAAGGAGAGATGAGAAAATCATGAATAAACCCAATTAGTTGAGTAGATCCAAGTTGAGTTGAAGAATCTCTCCTTCTAGCTCCAAGAGTCGCCTCCCCCTCTGCTTTCGCTCCCCATAAATTCTATTCTGGGTCTAAAAAGTCCCGCAGCTCGGACAAATCGCGACTTAAAACACTCCAGAAAATTGCTTTTTGCGCCTAGGCGCGTTGTTTTCACGCCTAGGCGCACCACGCCTAGGCGCACGCCTAGGCGCAATCCTAGGCGTGCACAACTTCAAATTCAAGTCCAACTCTCTGGCTGGGCGTGCAAGAGTGATCCTGGGCGTGCACAATTTGTGCGCCTAGGCGCGCCACGCCTAGGCGCACGCCTAGGCGCCTTCGTGCCACGTTTCATAAGGTAAAGACGCGAATAGACCAAGTTATGTCTCAAATTGCACAAAAACGTGAAAAGCTCCTCTATGGAGAGAGTTGAGCAATTCCAAAGCATCAATGTGGACCGTTGTACTCTATTTAGTGCTCTTCAAAGTCTAACTTGCTAGTTGAGCCTTCGTGCCACGTTTCATAAGGTAAAGACGCGAATAGACCAAGTTATCTCTCAAATTAGCACAAAAACGTGAAAATGCCCCTCTATGGAGAGAGTTGAGCATTTCCAAAGCATCAATGTGGACCGTTGTACTCTATTTAGTGCTCTTAAAAGTCTAACTTGCTAGTTGAGCCTTCGTGCCACGTTTCATTAGGTAAAGACGCGAATAGACCAAGTTATGTCTCAAATTGCACAAAAACGTGAAAAGCTCCTCTATGGAGAGAGTTGAGCAATTCCAAAGCATCAATGTGGACCGTTGTACTCTATTTAGTGCTCTTAAAAGTCTAACTTGCTAGTTGAGCCTTCGTGCCACGTTCATAAGGTAAAGACGCGAAATAGACCAAGTTATGTCTCAAATTGCACAAAAACGTGAAAAGCTCCTCTATGGAGAGAGTTGAGCAATTCCAAAGCATCAATGTGGACCGTTGTAACTCTATTTAGTGCTCTTAAAAGTCTAACTTGCTAGTTGAGCCATTCGTGCCACGTTTCATAAGGTAAAGACGCGAATAGACCAAGTTATGTCTCAAATTGCACAAAAACGTGAAATGCACCTCTATGGAGAGAGTTGAGCATTTCCAAAGCATCAATGTGGACCGTTGTACTCTATTTAGTGCTCTTAAAAGTCTAACTTGCTAGTTGAGCCTTCGTGCCACGTTTCATTAGGTAAAGACGCGAATAGACCAAGTTATGTCTCAAATTGCACAAAAACGTGAAAAGCTCCTCTATGGAGAGAGTTGAGCAATTCCAAAGCATCAATGTGGACCGTTGTACTCTATTTAGTGCTCTTAAAAGTCTAACTTGCTAGTTGAGCCTTCGTGCCACGTTTCATTAGGTAAAGACGCGAATAGACCAAGTTATGTCTCAAATTGCACAAAAACGTGAAAAGCTCCTCTATGGAGAGAGTTGAGCAATTCCAAAGCATCAATGTGGACCGTTGTACTCTATTTAGTGCTCTTAAAAGTCTAACTTGCTAGTTGAGCCTTCGTGCCACGTTTCATAAGGTAAAGACGCGAATAGACCAAGTTATGTCTCAAATTGCACAAAAACGTGAAAAGCTCCTCTATGGAGAGAGTTGAGCAATTCCAAAGCATCAATGTGGACCGTTGTACTCTATTTAGTGCTCTTAAAAGTCTAACTTGCTAGTTGAGCCTTCGTGCCACGTTTCATAAGGTAAAGACGCGAATAGACCAAGTTATGTCTCAAATTGCACAAAAACGTGAAAAGCTCCTCTATGGAGAGAGTTGAGCAATTCCAAAGCATCAATGTGGACCGTTGTACTCTATTTAGTGCTCTTAAAAGTCTAACTTGCTAGTTGAGCCTTCGTGCCACGTTTCATAAGGTAAAGACGCGAATAGACCAAGTTATGTCTCAAATTGCACAAAAACGTGAAAATGCACCTCTATGGAGAGAGTTGAGCTTTTCCAAAGCATCAATGTGGACCGTTGTACTCTATTTAGTGCTCTTAAAAGTCTAACTTGCTAGTTGAGCCTTCGTGCCACGTTTCATTAGGTAAAGACGCGAATAGACCAAGTTATGTCTCAAATTGCACAAAAACGTGAAAAGCTCCTCTATGGAGAGAGTTGAGCAATTCCAAAGCATCAATGTGGACCGTTGTACTCTATTTAGTGCTCTTAAAAGTCTAACTTGCTAGTTGAGCCTTCGTGCCACGTTTCATAAGGTAAAGACGCGAATAGACCAAGTTATCTCTCAAATTGCACAAAAACGTGAAATGCTCCTCTATGGAGAGAGTTGAGCATTTCCAAAGCATCAATGTGGACCGTTGTACTCTATTTAGTGCTCTTAAAAGTCTAACTTGCTAGTTGAGCCTTCGTGCCACGTTTCATAAGGTAAAGACGCGAATAGACCAAGTTATGTGTCAAATTGCACAAAAACGTGAAAAGCTCCTCTATGGAGAGAGTTGAGCAATTCCAAAGCATCAATGTGGACCGTTGTACTCTATTTAGTGCTCTTAAAAGTCTAACTTGCTAGTTGAGCCTTCCTGCCACGTTTCATAAGGTAAAGACGCGAATAGACCAAGTTATGTCTCAAATTGCACAAAAACGTGAAAAGCTCCTCTATGGAGAGAGTTGAGCAATTCCAAAGCATCAATGTGGACCGTTGTACTCTATTTAGTGCTCTTAAAAGTCTAACTTGCTAGTTGAGCCTTCGTGCCACGTTTCATAAGGTAAAGACGCGAATAGACCAAGTTATGTCTCAAATTGCACAAAAACGTGAAATGCACCTCTATGGAGAGAGTTGAGCATTTCCAAAGCATCAATGTGGACCTTTGTACTCTATTTAGTGCTCTTAAAAGTCTAACTTGCTAGTTGAGCCTTCGTGCCACGTTTCATTAAGGTAAAGACGCGAATAGACCAAGTTATGTCTCAAATTGCACAAAAACGTGAAAAGCTCCTCTATGGAGAGAGTTGAGCAATTCCAAAGCATCAATGTGGACCGTTGTACTCTATTTAGTGCTCTTAAAAGTCTAACTTGCTAGTTGAGCCTTCGTGCCACGTTTCATAAGGTAAAGACGCGAATAGACCAAGTTATGTCTCAAATTGCACAAAAACGTGAAAAGCTCCTCTATGGAGAGAGTTGAGCAATTCCAAAGCATCAATGTGGACCGTTGTACTCTATTTAGTGCTCTTAAAAGTCTAACTTGCTAGTTGAGCCTTCGTGCCACGTTTCATAAGGTAAAGACGCGAATAGACCAAGTTATGTCTCAAATTGCACAAAAACGTGAAAAGCTCCTCTATGGAGAGAGTTGAGCAATTCCAAAGCATCAATGTGGACCGTTGTACTCTATTTAGTGCTCTTAAAAGTCTAACTTGCTAGTTGAGCCTTCGTGCCACGTTTCATAAGGTAAAGACGCGAATAGACCAAGTTATGTCTCAAATTGCACAAAAACGTGAAAAGCTCCTCTATGGAGAGAGTTGAGCAATTCCAAAGCATCAATGTGGACCGTTGTACTCTATTTAGTGCTCTTAAAAGTCTAACTTGCTAGTTGAGCCTTCGTGCCACGTTTCATAAGGTAAAGACGCGAATAGACCAAGTTATGTCTCAAATTGCACAAAAACGTGAAATGCACCTCTATGGAGAGAGTTGAGCATTTCCAAAGCATCAATGTGGACCGTTGTACTCTATTTAGTGCTCTTAAAAGTCTAACTTGCTAGTTGAGCCTTCGTGCCACGTTTCATTAGGTAAAGACGCGAATAGACCAAGTTATGTCTCAAATTGCACAAAAACGTGAAAAGCTCCTCTATGGAGAGAGTTGAGCAATTCCAAAGCATCAATGTGGACCGTTGTACTCTATTTAGTGCTCTTAAAAGTCTAACTTGCTAGTTGAGCCTTCGTGCCACGTTTCATAAGGTAAAGACGCGAATAGACCAAGTTATGTCTCAAATTGCACAAAAACGTGAAAAGCTCCTCTATGGAGAGAGTTGAGCAATTCCAAAGCATCAATGTGGACCGTTGTACTCTATTTAGTGCTCTTAAAAGTCTAACTTGCTAGTTGAGCCTTCGTGCCACGTTTCATAAGGTAAAGACGCGAATAGACCAAGTTATGTCTCAAATTGCACAAAAACGTGAAAAGCTCCTCTATGGAGAGAGTTGAGCATTCCAAAGCATCAATGTGGACCGTTGTACTCTATTTAGTGCTCTTAAAAGTCTAACTTGCTAGTTGAGCCTTCGTGCCACGTTTCATAAGGTAAAGACGCGAATAGACCAAGTTATGTCTCAAATTGCACAAAAACGTGAAAAGCTCCTCTATGGAGAGAGTTGAGCAATTCCAAAGCATCAATGTGGACCGTTGTACTCTATTTAGTGCTCTTAAAAGTCTAACTTGCTAGTTGAGCCTTCGTGCCACGTTTCATAAGGTAAAGACGCGAATAGACCAAGTTATGTCTCAAATTGCACAAAAACGTGAAAAGCTCCTCTATGGAGAGAGTTGAGCAATTCCAAAGCATCAATGTGGACCGTTGTACTCTATTTAGTGCTCTTAAAAGTCTAACTTGCTAGTTGAGCCTTCGTGCCACGTTTCATAAGGTAAAGACGCGAATAGACCAAGTTATGTCTCAAATTGCACAAAAACGTGAAAATGCACCTCTATGGAGAGAGTTGAGCATTTCCAAAGCATCAATGTGGACCGTTGTACTCTATTTAGTGCTCTTAAAAGTCTAACTTGTTAGTTGAGCCTTCGTGCCACGTTTCATTACGTAAAGACGCGAATAGACCAAGTTATGTCTCAAATTGCACAAAAACGTGAAAAGCTCCTCTATGGAGAGAGTTGAGCAATTCCAAAGCATCAATGTGGACCGTTGTACTCTATTTAGTGCTCTTAAAAGTCTAACTTGCTAGTTGAGCCTTCGTGCCACGTTTCATAAGGTAAAGACGCGAATAGACCAAGTTATGTCTCAAATTGCACAAAAACGTGAAAAGCTCCTCTATGGAGAGAGTTGAGCGATTCCAAAGCATCAATGTGGACCGTTGTACTCTATTTAGTGCTCTTAAAATTCCAACTTGCTAGTTGAGCCTTCGTGCCACGTTTCATACGGTAAAGACGCGAATAGACCAAGTTATGTCTCAAATTGCACAAAAACGTGAAAGGCTCCTCTATGGAGAGAGTTGAGCGATTCCAAAGCGTCAATGTGGACCGTTGTGCTCTATTTAGTGCTCTTAAAAGTCTAACTCGCTAGTTGAGCCTTCGTGCCACGTTTCATTAGGTAAAGACGCGAATAGACCAACTTATGTCTGAAATTGCACAAAAACGTGAAAAGCTCCTCTGTGGAGATAGTTGAGCAATTCCAAAGCATCAATGTGGACCGTTGTACTCTATTTAGTGCTCTTAAAAGTCTAACTTGCTAGTTGAGCCTTCGTGCCACGTTTCATAAGGTAAAGACGCGAATAGACCAAGTTATCTCTCAAATTGCACAAAAACGTGAAAAGCTCCTCTATGGAGAGAGTTGAGCAATTCCAAAGCATCAATGTGGACCGTTGTACTCTATTTAGTGCTCTTAAAAGTCTAACTTGCTAGTTGAGCCTTCGTGCCACGTTTCATAAGGTAAAGACGCGAATAGACCAAGTTATGTCTCAAATTGCACAAAAACGTGAAAAGCTCCTCTATGGAGAGAGTTGAGCAATTCCAAAGCATCAATGTGGACCGTTGTACTCTATTTAGTGCTCTTAAAAGTCTAACTTGCTAGTTGAGCCATCGTGTCACGTTTCATAAGGTAAAGACGCGAATAGACCAAGTTATGTCTCAAATTGCACAAAAACGTGAAAAGCTCCTCTATGGAGAGAGTTGAGCAATTCCAAAGCATCAGTGTGGACCGTTGTACTCTATTTAGTGCTCTTAAAAGTCTAACTTGCTAGTTGAGCCTTCGTGCCACGTTTCATAAGGTAAAGACGCGAATAGACCAAGTTATGTCTCAAATTGCACAAAAACGTGAAAAGCTCCTCTATGGAGAGAGTTGAGCAATTCCAAAGCATCAATGTGGACCGTTGTACTCTATTTAGTGCTCTTAAAAGTCTAACTTGCTAGTTGAGCCTTCGTGCCACGTTTCATAAGGTAAAGACGCGAATAGACCAAGTTATGTCTCAAATTGCACAAAAACGTGAAAAGCTCCTCTATGGAGAGAGTTGAGCAATTCCAAAGCATCAATGTGGACCGTTGTACTCTATTTAGTGCTCTTAAAAGTCTAACTTGCTAGTTGAGCCTTCGTGCCACGTTTCATAAGGTAAAGACGCGAATAGACCAAGTTATCGTCTCAAATTGCACAAAAACGTGAAAATGCACCTCTATGGAGAGAGTTGAGCATTTCCAAAGCATCAATGTGGACCGTTGTACTCTATTTAGTGCTCTTAAAAGTCTAACTTGCTAGTTGAGCCTTCGTGCCACGTTTCATTAAGGTAAAGACGCGAATAGACCAAGTTATGTCTCAAATTGCACAAAAACGTGAAAAGCTCCTCTATGGAGAGAGTTGAGCAATTCCAAAGCATCAATGTGGACCGTTGTACTCTATTTAGTGCTCTTAAAAGTCTAACTTGCTAGTTGAGCCTTCGTGCCACGTTTCATAAGGTAAAGACGCGAATAGACCAAGTTATGTCTCAAATTGCACAAAAACGTGAAAAGCTCCTCTATGGAGAGAGTTGAGCAATTCCAAAGCATCAATGTGGACCGTTGTACTCTATTTAGTGCTCTTAAAAGTCTAACTTGCTAGTTGAGCCTTCGTGCCACGTTTCATAAGGTAAAGACGCGAATAGACCAAGTTATGTCTCAAATTGCACAAAAACGTGAAAAGCTACCTCTATGGAGAGAGTTGAGCATTTCCAAAGCATCAATGTGGACCGTTGTACTCTATTTAGTGCTCTTAAAAGTCTAACTTGCTAGTTGAGCCTTCGTGCCACGTTTCATTAGGTAAAGACGCGAATAGACCAAGTTATGTCTCAAATTGCACAAAAACGTGAAAAGCTCCTCTATGGAGAGAGTTGAGCAATTCCAAAGCATCAATGTGGACCGTTGTACTCTATTTAGTGCTCTTAAAAGTCTAACTTGCTAGTTGAGCCTTCGTGCCACGTTTCATAAGGTAAAGACGCGAATAGACCAAGTTATGTCTCAAATTGCACAAAAACGTGAAAAGCTCCTCTATGGAGAGAGTTGAGCAATTCCAAAGCATCAATGTGGACCGTTGTACTCTATTTAGTGCTCTTAAAAGTCTAACTTGCTAGTTGAGCCATCGTGCCACGTTTCATAAGGTAAAGACGCGAATAGACCAAGTTATGTCTCAAATTGCACAAAAACGTGAAAAGCTCCTCTATGGAGAGAGTTGAGCAATTCCAAAGCATCAATGTGGACCGTTGTACTCTATTTAGTGCTCTTAAAAGTCTAACTTGCTAGTTGAGCCTTCGTGCCACGTTTCATTAGGTAAAGACGCGAATAGACCAAGTTATGTCTCAAATTGCACAAAAACGTGAAAAGCTCCTCTATGGAGAGAGTTGAGCAATTCCAAAGCATCAATGTGGACCGTTGTACTCTATTTAGTGCTCTTAAAAGTCTAACTTGCTAGTTGAGCCTTCGTGCCACGTTTCATAAGGTAAAGACGCGAATAGACCAAGTTATCTCTCAAATTGCACAGAAACGTGAAATGCACCTCTATGGAGAGAGATGAGCGATTCCAAAGCATCAATGTGGACCGTTGTACTCTATTTAGTGCTCTTAAAAGTCTAACTTGCTAGTTGAGCCTTCGTGCCACGTTTCATAAGGTAAAGACGCGAATAGACCAAGTTATGTCTCAAATTGCACAAAAACGTGAAAAGCTCCTCTATGGAGAGAGTTGAGCAATTCCAAAGCATCAATGTGGACCGTTGTACTCTATTTAGTGCTCTTAAAAGTCTAACTTGCTAGTTGAGCCTTCGTGCCACGTTTCATAAGGTAAAGACGCGAATAGACCAAGTTATGTCTCAAATTGCACAAAAACGTGAAAAGCATCCTCTATGGAGAGAGTTGAGCAATTCCAAAGCATCAATGTGGACCGTTGTACTCTATTTAGTGCTCTTAAAAGTCTAACTTGCTAGTTGAGCCTTCGTGCCACGTTTCATAAGGTAAAGACGCGAATAGACCAAGTTATCTCTCAAATTGCACAAAAACGTGAAATGCACCTCTATGGAGAGAGTTGAGCATTTCCAAAGCATCAATGTGGACCGTTGTACTCTATTTAGTGCTCTTAAAAGTCTAACTTGCTAGTTGAGCCTTCGTGCCACGTTTCATTAGGTAAAGACGCGAATAGACCAAGTTATGTCTCAAATTGCACAAAAACGTGAAAAGCTCCTCTATGGAGAGAGTTGAGCAATTCCAAAGCATCAATGTGGACCGTTGTACTCTATTTAGTGCTCTTAAAAGTCTAACTTGCTAGTTGAGCCTTCGTGCCACGTTTCATAAGGTAAAGACGCGAATAGACCAAGTTATCTCTCAAATTGCACAAAAACGTGAAATGCACCTCTATGGAGAGAGTTGAGCATTTCCAAAGCATCAATGTGGACCGTTGTACTCTATTTAGTGCTCTTAAAAGTCTAACTTGCTAGTTGAGCCTTCGTGCCACGTTTCATAAGGTAAAGACGCGAATAGACCAAGTTATGTCTCAAATTGCACAAAAACGTGAAAAGCTCCTCTATGGAGAGAGTTGAGCAATTCCAAAGCATCAATGTGGACCGTTGTACTCTATTTAGTGCTCTTAAAAGTCTAACTTGCTAGTTGAGCCTTCGTGCCACGTTTCATAAGGTAAAGACGCGAATAGACCAAGTTATCTCTCAAATTGCACAAAAACGTGAAAAGCTACCTCTATGGAGAGAGTTGAGCATTTCCAAAGCATCAATGTGGACCGTTGTACTCTATTTAGTGCTCTTAAAAGTCTAACTTGCTAGTTGAGCCTTCGTGCCACGTTTCATAAGGTAAAGACGCGAATAGACCAAGTTATGTCTCAAATTGCACAAAAACGTGAAAAGCTACCTCTATGGAGAGAGTTGAGCATTTCCAAAGCATCAATGTGGACCGTTGTACTCTATTTAGTGCTCTTAAAAGTCTAACTTGCTAGTTGAGCCTTCGTGCCACGTTTCATAAGGTAAAGACGCGAATAGACCAAGTTATGTCTCAAATTGCACAAAAACGTGAAAAGCTCCTCTATGGAGAGAGTTGAGCAATTCCAAAGCATCAATGTGGACCGTTGTACTCTATTTAGTGCTCTTAAAAGTCTAACTTGCTAGTTGAGCCTTCGTGCCACGTTTCATAAGGTAAAGACGCGAATAGACCAAGTTATGTCTCAAATTGCACAAAAACGTGAAAAGCATCCTCTATGGAGAGAGTTGAGCAATTCCAAAGCATCAATGTGGACCGTTGTACTCTATTTAGTGCTCTTAAAAGTCTAACTTGCTAGTTGAGCCTTCGTGCCACGTTTCATAAGGTAAAGACGCGAATAGACCAAGTTATGTCTCAAATTGCACAAAAACGTGAAAAGCTCCTCTATGGAGAGAGTTGAGCATTCCAAAGCATCAATGTGGACCGTTGTACTCTATTTAGTGCTCTTAAAAGTCTAACTTGCTAGTTGAGCCTTCGTGCCACGTTTCATAGGTAAAGACGCGAATAGACCAAGTTATGTCTCAAATTGCACAAAAACGTGAAAAGCTCCTCTATGGAGAGAGTTGAGCAATTCCAAAGCATCAATGTGGACCGTTGTACTCTATTTAGTGCTCTTAAAAGTCTAACTTGCTAGTTGAGCCTTCGTGCCACGTTTCATAAGGTAAAGACGCGAATAGACCAAGTTATCTCTCAAATTGCACAAAAACGTGAAAATGCACCTCTATGGAGAGAGTTGAGCATTTCCAAAGCATCAATGTGGACCGTTGTACTCTATTTAGTGCTCTTAAAAGTCTAACTTGCTAGTTGAGCCTTCGTGCCACGTTTCATAAGGTAAAGACGCGAATAGACCAAGTTATGTCTCAAATTGCACAAAAACGTGAAAAGCTCCTCTATGGAGAGAGTTGAGCAATTCCAAAGCATCAATGTGGACCGTTGTACTCTATTTAGTGCTCTTAAAAGTCTAACTTGCTAGTTGAGCCTTCGTGCCACGTTTCATAAGGTAAAGACGCGAATAGACCAAGTTATGTCTCAAATTGCACAAAAACGTGAAAAGCTCCTCTATGGAGAGAGTTGAGCAATTCCAAAGCATCAATGTGGACCGTTGTACTCTATTTAGTGCTCTTAAAAGTCTAACTTGCTAGTTGAGCCTTCGTGCCACGTTTCATAAGGTAAAGACGCGAATAGACCAAGTTATGTCTCAAATTGCACAAAAACGTGAAAAGCTACCTCTATGGAGAGAGTTGAGCATTCCAAAGCATCAATGTGGACCGTTGTACTCTATTTAGTGCTCTTAAAAGTCTAACTTGCTAGTTGAGCCTTCGTGCCACGTTTCATAAGGTAAAGACGCGAATAGACCAAGTTATGTCTCAAATTGCACAAAAACGTGAAAAGCTCCTCTATGGAGAGAGTTGAGCATTCCAAAGCATCAATGTGGACCGTTGTACTCTATTTAGTGCTCTTAAAAGTCTAACTTGCTAGTTGAGCCTTCGTGCCACGTTTCATAAGGTAAAGACGCGAATAGACCAAGTTATGTCTCAAATTGCACAAAAACGTGAAAAGCTCCTCTATGGAGAGAGTTGAGCAATTCCAAAGCATCAATGTGGACCGTTGTACTCTATTTAGTGCTCTTAAAAGTCTAACTTGCTAGTTGAGCCTTCGTGCCACGTTTCATAAGGTAAAGACGCGAATAGACCAAGTTATGTCTCAAATTGCACAAAAACGTGAAAAGCTCCTCTATGGAGAGAGTTGAGCAATTCCAAAGCATCAATGTGGACCGTTGTACTCTATTTAGTGCTCTTAAAAGTCTAACTTGCTAGTTGAGCCTTCGTGCCACGTTTCATAAGGTAAAGACGCGAATAGACCAAGTTATGTCTCAAATTGCACAAAAACGTGAAAAGCTCCTCTATGGAGAGAGTTGAGCAATTCCAAAGCATCAATGTGGACCGTTGTACTCTATTTAGTGCTCTTAAAAGTCTAACTTGCTAGTTGAGCCTTCGTGCCACGTTTCATAAGGTAAAGACGCGAATAGACCAAGTTATGTCTCAAATTGCACAAAAACGTGAAAAGCTCCTCTATGGAGAGAGTTGAGCAATTCCAAAGCATCAATGTGGACCGTTGTACTCTATTTAGTGCTCTTAAAAGTCTAACTTGCTAGTTGAGCCTTCGTGCCACGTTTCATAAGGTAAAGACGCGAATAGACCAAGTTATGTCTCAAATTGCACAAAAACGTGAAAAGCTACCTCTATGGAGAGAGTTGAGCATTTCCAAAGCATCAATGTGGACCGTTGTACTCTATTTAGTGCTCTTAAAAGTCTAACTTGCTAGTTGAGCCTTCGTGCCACGTTTCATTAGGTAAAGACGCGAATAGACCAAGTTATGTCTCAAATTGCACAAAAACGTGAAAAGCTCCTCTATGGAGAGAGTTGAGCAATTCCAAAGCATCAATGTGGACCGTTGTACTCTATTTAGTGCTCTTAAAAGTCTAACTTGCTAGTTGAGCCTTCGTGCCACGTTTCATAAGGTAAAGACGCGAATAGACCAAGTTATGTCTCAAATTGCACAAAAACGTGAAAAGCTCCTCTATGGAGAGAGTTGAGCAATTCCAAAGCATCAATGTGGACCGTTGTACTCTATTTAGTGCTCTTAAAAGTCTAACTTGCTAGTTGAGCCTTCGTGCCACGTTTCATAAGGTAAAGACGCGAATAGACCAAGTTATGTCTCAAATTGCACAAAAACGTGAAAAGCTCCTCTATGGAGAGAGTTGAGCAATTCCAAAGCATCAATGTGGACCGTTGTACTCTATTTAGTGCTCTTAAAAGTCTAACTTGCTAGTTGAGCCTTCGTGCCACGTTTCATAAGGTAAAGACGCGAATAGACCAAGTTATGTCTCAAATTGCACAAAAACGTGAAAAGCTCCTCTATGGAGAGAGTTGAGCAATTCCAAAGCATCAATGTGGACCGTTGTACTCTATTTAGTGCTCTTAAAAGTCTAACTTGCTAGTTGAGCCTTCGTGCCACGTTTCATAAGGTAAAGACGCGAATAGACCAAGTTATGTCTCAAATTGCACAAAAACGTGAAAAGCTCCTCTATGGAGAGAGTTGAGCAATTCCAAAGCATCAATGTGGACCGTTGTACTCTATTTAGTGCTCTTAAAAGTCTAACTTGCTAGTTGAGCCTTCGTGCCACGTTTCATAAGGTAAAGACGCGAATAGACCAAGTTATGTCTCAAATTGCACAAAAACGTGAAAAGCTCCTCTATGGAGAGAGTTGAGCGATTCCAAAGCATCAATGTGGACCGTTGTACTCTATTTAGTGCTCTTAAAAGTCTAACTTGCTAGTTGAGCCTTCGTGCCACGTTTCATAAGGTAAAGACGCGAATAGACCAAGTTATCTCTCAAATTGCACAAAAACGTGAAAAGCACCTCTATGGAGAGAGTTGAGCATTCCAAAGCATCAATGTGGACCGTTGTACTCTATTTAGTGCTCTTAAAAGTCTAACTTGCTAGTTGAGCCTTCGTGCCACGTTTCATAAGGTAAAGACGCGAATAGACCAAGTTATGTCTCAAATTGCACAAAAACGTGAAAAGCTCCTCTATGGAGAGAGTTGAGCAATTCCAAAGCATCAATGTGGACCGTTGTACTCTATTTAGTGCTCTTAAAAGTCTAACTTGCTAGTTGAGCCTTCGTGCCACGTTTCATAAGGTAAAGACGCGAATAGACCAAGTTATGTCTCAAATTGCACAAAAACGTGAAAAGCTCCTCTATGGAGAGAGTTGAGCAATTCCAAAGCATCAATGTGGACCGTTGTACTCTATTTAGTGCTCTTAAAAGTCTAACTTGCTAGTTGAGCCTTCGTGCCACGTTTCATAAGGTAAAGACGCGAATAGACCAAGTTATGTCTCAAATTGCACAAAAACGTGAAAAGCTCCTCTATGGAGAGAGTTGAGCAATTCCAAAGCATCAATGTGGACCGTTGTACTCTATTTAGTGCTCTTAAAAGTCTAACTTGCTAGTTGAGCCTTCGTGCCACGTTTCATAAGGTAAAGACGCGAATAGACCAAGTTATGTCTCAAATTGCACAAAAACGTGAAAAGCTCCTCTATGGAGAGAGTTGAGCAATTCCAAAGCATCAATGTGGACCGTTGTACTCTATTTAGTGCTCTTAAAAGTCTAACTTGCTAGTTGAGCCTTCGTGCCACGTTTCATAAGGTAAAGACGCGAATAGACCAAGTTATGTCTCAAATTGCACAAAAACGTGAAAAGCTCCTCTATGGAGAGAGTTGAGCAATTCCAAAGCATCAATGTGGACCGTTGTACTCTATTTAGTGCTCTTAAAAGTCTAACTTGCTAGTTGAGCCTTCGTGCCACGTTTCATAAGGTAAAGACGCGAATAGACCAAGTTATGTCTCAAATTGCACAAAAACGTGAAAATGCTCCTCTATGGAGAGAGTTGAGCATTTCCAAAGCATCAATGTGGACCGTTGTACTCTATTTAGTGCTCTTAAAAGTCTAACTTGCTAGTTGAGCCTTCGTGCCACGTTTCATTAAGGTAAAGACGCGAATAGACCAAGTTATGTCTCAAATTGCACAAAAACGTGAAAAGCTCCTCTATGGAGAGAGTTGAGCAATTCCAAAGCATCAATGTGGACCGTTGTACTCTATTTAGTGCTCTTAAAAGTCTAACTTGCTAGTTGAGCCTTCGTGCCACGTTTCATAAGGTAAAGACGCGAATAGACCAAGTTATCTCTCAAATTGCACAAAAACGTGAAAAGCATCCTCTATGGAGAGAGTTGAGCAATTCCAAAGCATCAATGTGGACCGTTGTACTCTATTTAGTGCTCTTAAAAGTCTAACTTGCTAGTTGAGCCTTCGTGCCACGTTTCATAAGGTAAAGACGCGAATAGACCAAGTTATCTCTCAAATTGCACAAAAACGTGAAAATGCACCTCTATGGAGAGAGTTGAGCATTCCAAAGCATCAATGTGGACCGTTGTACTCTATTTAGTGCTCTTAAAAGTCTAACTTGCTAGTTGAGCCTTCGTGCCACGTTTCATTAGGTAAAGACGCGAATAGACCAAGTTATGTCTCAAATTGCACAAAAACGTGAAAAGCTCCTCTATGGAGAGAGTTGAGCAATTCCAAAGCATCAATGTGGACCGTTGTACTCTATTTAGTGCTCTTCAAAGTCTAACTTGCTAGTTGAGCCTTCGTGCCACGTTTCATAAGGTAAAGACGCGAATAGACCAAGTTATGTCTCAAATTGCACAAAAACGTGAAATGCACCTCTATGGAGAGAGTTGAGCATTTCCAAAGCATCAATGTGGACCGTTGTACTCTATTTAGTGCTCTTAAAAGTCTAACTTGCTAGTTGAGCCTTCGTGCCACGTTTCATAAGGTAAAGACGCGAATAGACCAAGTTATGTCTCAAATTGCACAAAAACGTGAAAAGCTCCTCTATGGAGAGAGTTGAGCAATTCCAAAGCATCAATGTGGACCGTTGTACTCTATTTAGTGCTCTTAAAAGTCTAACTTGCTAGTTGAGCCTTCGTGCCACGTTTCATAAGGTAAAGACGCGAATAGACCAAGTTATGTCTCAAATTGCACAAAAACGTGAAAAGCTACCTCTATGGAGAGAGTTGAGCATTCCAAAGCATCAATGTGGACCGTTGTACTCTATTTAGTGCTCTTAAAAGTCTAACTTGCTAGTTGAGCCTTCGTGCCACGTTTCATAAGGTAAAGACGCGAATAGACCAAGTTATGTCTCAAATTGCACAAAAACGTGAAAAGCTCCTCTATGGAGAGAGTTGAGCATTCCAAAGCATCAATGTGGACCGTTGTACTCTATTTAGTGCTCTTAAAAGTCTAACTTGCTAGTTGAGCCTTCGTGCCACGTTTCATAAGGTAAAGACGCGAATAGACCAAGTTATGTCTCAAATTGCACAAAAACGTGAAAAGCTCCTCTATGGAGAGAGTTGAGCAATTCCAAAGCATCAATGTGGACCGTTGTACTCTATTTAGTGCTCTTAAAAGTCTAACTTGCTAGTTGAGCCTTCGTGCCACGTTTCATAAGGTAAAGACGCGAATAGACCAAGTTATGTCTCAAATTGCACAAAAACGTGAAAAGCATCCTCTATGGAGAGAGTTGAGCATTCCAAAGCATCAATGTGGACCGTTGTACTCTATTTAGTGCTCTTAAAAGTCTAACTTGCTAGTTGAGCCTTCGTGCCACGTTTCATAAGGTAAAGACGCGAATAGACCAAGTTATGTCTCAAATTGCACAAAAACGTGAAAAGCTCCTCTATGGAGAGAGTTTAGCAATTCCAAAGCATCAATGTGGA
Organism: Tripterygium wilfordii; assembly: GCF_013401445.1. Lineage (NCBI taxonomy): Eukaryota > Viridiplantae > Streptophyta > Magnoliopsida > Celastrales > Celastraceae > Tripterygium > Tripterygium wilfordii. The sequence continues at coordinate 21,711 of NW_024056288.1, read as the reverse complement.
CCGTTGTACTCTATTTAGTGCTCTTAAAAGTCTAACTTGCTAGTTGAGCCTTCGTGCCACGTTTCATAAGGTAAAGACGCGAATAGACCAAGTTATGTCTCAAATTGCACAAAAACGTGAAAAGCTCCTCTATGGAGAGAGTTGAGCAATTCCAAAGCATCAATGTGGACCGTTGTACTCTATTTAGTGCTCTTAAAAGTCTAACTTGCTAGTTGAGCCTTCGTGCCACGTTTCATAAGGTAAAGACGCGAATAGACCAAGTTATCTCTCAAATTGCACAAAAACGTGAAATGCACCTCTATGGAGAGAGTTGAGCATTTCCAAAGCATCAATGTGGACCGTTGTACTCTATTTAGTGCTCTTAAAAGTCTAACTTGCTAGTTGAGCCTTCGTGCCACGTTTCATTAAGGTAAAGACGCGAATAGACCAAGTTATGTCTCAAATTGCACAAAAACGTGAAAAGCTCCTCTATGGAGAGAGTTGAGCAATTCCAAAGCATCAATGTGGACCGTTGTACTCTATTTAGTGCTCTTAAAAGTCTAACTTGCTAGTTGAGCCTTCGTGCCACGTTTCATAAGGTAAAGACGCGAATAGACCAAGTTATGTCTCAAATTGCACAAAAACGTGAAAAGCTCCTCTATGGAGAGAGTTGAGCAATTCCAAAGCATCAATGTGGACCGTTGTACTCTATTTAGTGCTCTTAAAAGTCTAACTTGCTAGTTGAGCCTTCGTGCCACGTTTCATAAGGTAAAGACGCGAATAGACCAAGTTATGTCTCAAATTGCACAAAAACGTGAAAAGCTCCTCTATGGAGAGAGTTGAGCAATTCCAAAGCATCAATGTGGACCGTTGTACTCTATTTAGTGCTCTTAAAAGTCTAACTTGCTAGTTGAGCCTTCGTGCCACGTTTCATAAGGTAAAGACGCGAATAGACCAAGTTATGTCTCAAATTGCACAAAAACGTGAAAAGCTCCTCTATGGAGAGAGTTGAGCAATTCCAAAGCATCAATGTGGACCGTTGTACTCTATTTAGTGCTCTTAAAAGTCTAACTTGCTAGTTGAGCCTTCGTGCCACGTTTCATAAGGTAAAGACGCGAATAGACCAAGTTATGTCTCAAATTGCACAAAAACGTGAAAAGCTCCTCTATGGAGAGAGTTGAGCATTTCCAAAGCATCAATGTGGACCGTTGTACTCTATTTAGTGCTCTTAAAAGTCTAACTTGCTAGTTGAGCCTTCGTGCCACGTTTCATAAGGTAAAGACGCGAATAGACCAAGTTATGTCTCAAATTGCACAAAAACGTGAAAAGCTCCTCTATGGAGAGAGTTGAGCAATTCCAAAGCATCAATGTGGACCGTTGTACTCTATTTAGTGCTCTTAAAAGTCTAACTTGCTAGTTGAGCCTTCGTGCCACGTTTCATAAGGTAAAGACGCGAATAGACCAAGTTATGTCTCAAATTGCACAAAAACGTGAAAAGCTACCTCTATGGAGAGAGTTGAGCATTCCAAAGCATCAATGTGGACCGTTGTACTCTATTTAGTGCTCTTAAAAGTCTAACTTGCTAGTTGAGCCTTCGTGCCACGTTTCATAAGGTAAAGACGCGAATAGACCAAGTTATGTCTCAAATTGCACAAAAACGTGAAAAGCTCCTCTATGGAGAGAGTTGAGCAATTCCAAAGCATCAATGTGGACCGTTGTACTCTATTTAGTGCTCTTAAAAGTCTAACTTGCTAGTTGAGCCTTCGTGCCACGTTTCATAAGGTAAAGACGCGAATAGACCAAGTTATGTCTCAAATTGCACAAAAACGTGAAAAGCTCCTCTATGGAGAGAGTTGAGCAATTCCAAAGCATCAATGTGGACCGTTGTACTCTATTTAGTGCTCTTAAAAGTCTAACTTGCTAGTTGAGCCTTCGTGCCACGTTTCATAAGGTAAAGACGCGAATAGACCAAGTTATGTCTCAAATTGCACAAAAACGTGAAAAGCTCCTCTATGGAGAGAGTTGAGCAATTCCAAAGCATCAATGTGGACCGTTGTACTCTATTTAGTGCTCTTAAAAGTCTAACTTGCTAGTTGAGCCTTCGTGCCACGTTTCATAAGGTAAAGACGCGAATAGACCAAGTTATGTCTCAAATTGCACAAAAACGTGAAAATGCATCCTCTATGGAGAGAGTTGAGCATTCCAAAGCATCAATGTGGACCGTTGTACTCTATTTAGTGCTCTTAAAAGTCTAACTTGCTAGTTGAGCCTTCGTGCCACGTTTCATAAGGTAAAGACGCGAATAGACCAAGTTATGTCTCAAATTGCACAAAAACGTGAAAAGCTCCTCTATGGAGAGAGTTGAGCAATTCCAAAGCATCAATGTGGACCGTTGTACTCTATTTAGTGCTCTTAAAAGTCTAACTTGCTAGTTGAGCCTTCGTGCCACGTTTCATAAGGTAAAGACGCGAATAGACCAAGTTATGTCTCAAATTGCACAAAAACGTGAAAAGCTCCTCTATGGAGAGAGTTGAGCAATTCCAAAGCATCAATGTGGACCGTTGTACTCTATTTAGTGCTCTTAAAAGTCTAACTTGCTAGTTGAGCCTTCGTGCCACGTTTCATAAGGTAAAGACGCGAATAGACCAAGTTATGTCTCAAATTGCACAAAAACGTGAAAAGCTCCTCTATGGAGAGAGTTGAGCAATTCCAAAGCATCAATGTGGACCGTTGTACTCTATTTAGTGCTCTTAAAAGTCTAACTTGCTAGTTGAGCCTTCGTGCCACGTTTCATAAGGTAAAGACGCGAATAGACCAAGTTATGTCTCAAATTGCACAAAAACGTGAAAAGCTCCTCTATGGAGAGAGTTGAGCAATTTCCAAAGCATCAATGTGGACCGTTGTACTCTATTTAGTGCTCTTAAAAGTCTAACTTGCTAGTTGAGCCTTCGTGCCACGTTTCATAAGGTAAAGACGCGAATAGACCAAGTTATGTCTCAAATTGCACAAAAACGTGAAAAGCTCCTCTATGGAGAGAGTTGAGCAATTCCAAAGCATCAATGTGGACCGTTGTACTCTATTTAGTGCTCTTAAAAGTCTAACTTGCTAGTTGAGCCTTCGTGCCACGTTTCATAAGGTAAAGACGCGAATAGACCAAGTTATGTCTCAAATTGCACAAAAACGTGAAAAGCTCCTCTATGGAGAGAGTTGAGCAATTCCAAAGCATCAATGTGGACCGTTGTACTCTATTTAGTGCTCTTAAAAGTCTAACTTGCTAGTTGAGCCTTCGTGCCACGTTTCATAAGGTAAAGACGCGAATAGACCAAGTTATGTCTCAAATTGCACAAAAACGTGAAAAGCTACCTCTATGGAGAGAGTTGAGCATTTCCAAAGCATCAATGTGGACCTTTGTACTCTATTTAGTGCTCTTAAAAGTCTAACTTGCTAGTTGAGCCTTCGTGCCACGTTTCATAAGGTAAAGACGCGAATAGACCAAGTTATGTCTCAAATTGCACAAAAACGTGAAAAGCTCCTCTATGGAGAGAGTTGAGCAATTCCAAAGCATCAATGTGGACCGTTGTACTCTATTTAGTGCTCTTAAAAGTCTAACTTGCTAGTTGAGCCTTCGTGCCACGTTTCATAAGGTAAAGACGCGAATAGACCAAGTTATGTCTCAAATTGCACAAAAACGTGAAAAGCACCTCTATGGAGAGAGTTGAGCATTTCAAAAGCATCAATGTGGACCGTTGTACTCTATTTAGTGCTCTTGAAAGTCTAACTTGCTAGTTGAGCCTTCGTGCCACGTTTCATAAGGTAAAGACGCGAATAGACCAAGTTATGTGTCAAATTGCACAAAAACAAGAAAAGCTCCTCTATGGAGAGAGTTGAGCAATTCCAAAGCATCAATGTGGACCGTTGTACTCTATTTAGTGCTCTTAAAAGTCTAACTTGCTAGTTGAGCCTTCGTGCCACGTTTCATAAGGTAAAGACGCGAATAGACCAAGTTATGTCTCAAATTGCACAAAAACGTGAAAAGCATCCTCTATGGAGAGAGTTGAGCAATTCCAAAGCATCAATGTGGACCGTTGTACTCTATTTAGTGCTCTTAAAAGTCTAACTTGCTAGTTGAGCCTTCGTGCCACGTTTCATAAGGTAAAGACGCGAATAGACCAAGTTATGTCTCAAATTGCACAAAAACGTGAAAAGCTCCTCTATGGAGAGAGTTGAGCAATTCCAAAGCATCAATGTGGACCGTTGTACTCTATTTAGTGCTCTTAAAAGTCTAACTTGCTAGTTGAGCCTTCGTGCCACGTTTCATAAGGTAAAGACGCGAATAGACCAAGTTATGTCTCAAATTGCACAAAAACGTGAAAATGCTACCTCTATGGAGAGAGTTGAGCATTCCAAAGCATCAATGTGGACCGTTGTACTCTATTTAGTGCTCTTAAAAGTCTAACTTGCTAGTTGAGCCTTCGTGCCACGTTTCATTAAGGTAAAGACGCGAATAGACCAAGTTATGTCTCAAATTGCACAAAAACGTGAAAAGCTCCTCTATGGAGAGAGTTGAGCAATTCCAAAGCATCAATGTGGACCGTTGTACTCTATTTAGTGCTCTTAAAAGTCTAACTTGCTAGTTGAGCCTTCGTGCCACGTTTCATAAGGTAAAGACGCGAATAGACCAAGTTATGTCTCAAATTGCACAAAAACGTGAAAAGCTCCTCTATGGAGAGAGTTGAGCAATTCCAAAGCATCAATGTGGACCGTTGTACTCTATTTAGTGCTCTTAAAAGTCTAACTTGCTAGTTGAGCCTTCGTGCCACGTTTCATTAGGTAAAGACGCGAATAGACCAAGTTATGTCTCAAATTGCACAAAAACGTGAAAAGCTCCTCTATGGAGAGAGTTGAGCAATTCCAAAGCATCAATGTGGACCGTTGTACTCTATTTAGTGCTCTTAAAATTCTAACTTGCTAGTTGAGCCTTCGTGCCACGTTTCATAAGGTAAAGACGCGAATAGACCAAGTTATGTCTCAAATTGCACAAAAACGTGAAAAGCTCCTCCATGGAGAGAGTTGAGCAATTCCAAAGCATCAATGTGGACCGTTGTACTCTATTTAGTGCTCTTAAAAGTCTAACTTGCTAGTTGAGCCTTCGTGCCACGTTTCATAAGGTAAAGACGCGAATAGACCAAGTTATGTCTCAAATTGCACAAAAACGTGAAAAGCTCCTCTATGGAGAGAGTTGAGCAATTCCAAAGCATCAATGTGGACCGTTGTACTCTATTTAGTGCTCTTAAAAGTCTAACTTGCTAGTTGAGCCTTCGTGCCACGTTTCATAAGGTAAAGACGCGAATAGACCAAGTTATCTCTCAAATTGCACAAAAACGTGAAAAGCACCTCTATGGAGAGAGTTGAGCATTTCCAAAGCATCAATGTGGACCGTTGTACTCTATTTAGTGCTCTTAAAAGTCTAACTTGCTAGTTGAGCCTTCGTGCCACGTTTCATAAGGTAAAGACGCGAATAGACCAAGTTATGTCTCAAATTGCACAAAAACGTGAAAAGCTCCTCTATGGAGAGAGTTGAGCAATTCCAAAGCATCAATGTGGACCGTTGTACTCTATTTAGTGCTCTTAAAAGTCTAACTTGCTAGTTGAGCCTTCGTGCCACGTTTCATAAGGTAAAGACGCGAATAGACCAAGTTATGTCTCAAATTGCACAAAAACGTGAAAAGCTCCTCTATGGAGAGAGTTGAGCAATTCCAAAGCATCAATGTGGACCGTTGTACTCTATTTAGTGCTCTTAAAAGTCTAACTTGCTAGTTGAGCCTTCGTGCCACGTTTCATAAGGTAAAGACGCGAATAGACCAAGTTATGTCTCAAATTGCACAAAAACGTGAAAAGCTCCTCTATGGAGAGAGTTGAGCAATTCCAAAGCATCAATGTGGACCGTTGTACTCTATTTAGTGCTCTTAAAAGTCTAACTTGCTAGTTGAGCCTTCGTGCCACGTTTCATAAGGTAAAGACGCGAATAGACCAAGTTATGTCTCAAATTGCACAAAAACGTGAAAAGCTCCTCTATGGAGAGAGTTGAGCAATTCCAAAGCATCAATGTGGACCGTTGTACTCTATTTAGTGCTCTTAAAAGTCTAACTTGCTAGTTGAGCCTTCGTGCCACGTTTCATAAGGTAAAGACGCGAATAGACCAAGTTATGTCTCAAATTGCACAAAAACGTGAAAAGCTCCTCTATGGAGAGAGTTGAGCAATTCCAAAGCATCAATGTGGACCGTTGTACTCTATTTAGTGCTCTTAAAAGTCTAACTTGCTAGTTGAGCCTTCGTGCCACGTTTCATAAGGTAAAGACGCGAATAGACCAAGTTATGTCTCAAATTGCACAAAAACGTGAAAAGCTCCTCTATGGAGAGAGTTGAGCAATTCCAAAGCATCAATGTGGACCGTTGTACTCTATTTAGTGCTCTTAAAAGTCTAACTTGCTAGTTGAGCCTTCGTGCCACGTTTCATAAGGTAAAGACGCGAATAGACCAAGTTATGTCTCAAATTGCACAAAAACGTGAAAAGCTCCTCTATGGAGAGAGTTGAGCAATTCCAAAGCATCAATGTGGACCGTTGTACTCTATTTAGTGCTCTTAAAAGTCTAACTTGCTAGTTGAGCCTTCGTGCCACGTTTCATAAGGTAAAGACGCGAATAGACCAAGTTATGTCTCAAATTGCACAAAAACGTGAAAAGCTCCTCTATGGAGAGAGTTGAGCAATTCCAAAGCATCAATGTGGACCGTTGTACTCTATTTAGTGCTCTTAAAAGTCTAACTTGCTAGTTGAGCCTTCGTGCCACGTTTCATAAGGTAAAGACGCGAATAGACCAAGTTATGTCTCAAATTGCACAAAAACGTGAAAAGCTCCTCTATGGAGAGAGTTGAGCAATTCCAAAGCATCAATGTGGACCGTTGTACTCTATTTAGTGCTCTTAAAAGTCTAACTTGCTAGTTGAGCCTTCGTGCCACGTTTCATAAGGTAAAGACGCGAATAGACCAAGTTATGTCTCAAATTGCACAAAAACGTGAAAAGCTCCTCTATGGAGAGAGTTGAGCAATTCCAAAGCATCAATGTGGACCGTTGTACTCTATTTAGTGCTCTTAAAAGTCTAACTTGCTAGTTGAGCCTTCGTGCCACGTTTCATAAGGTAAAGACGCGAATAGACCAAGTTATGTCTCAAATTGCACAAAAACGTGAAAAGCTCCTCTATGGAGAGAGTTGAGCAATTCCAAAGCATCAATGTGGACCGTTGTACTCTATTTAGTGCTCTTAAAAGTCTAACTTGCTAGTTGAGCCTTCGTGCCACGTTTCATAAGGTAAAGACGCGAATAGACCAAGTTATGTCTCAAATTGCACAAAAACGTGAAAAGCTCCTCTATGGAGAGAGTTGAGCAATTCCAAAGCATCAATGTGGACCGTTGTACTCTATTTAGTGCTCTTAAAAGTCTAACTTGCTAGTTGAGCCTTCGTGCCACGTTTCATAAGGTAAAGACGCGAATAGACCAAGTTATGTCTCAAATTGCACAAAAACGTGAAAAGCTCCTCTATGGAGAGAGTTGAGCATTCCAAAGCATCAATGTGGACCGTTGTACTCTATTTAGTGCTCTTAAAAGTCTAACTTGCTAGTTGAGCCTTCGTGCCACGTTTCATAAGGTAAAGACGCGAATAGACCAAGTTATGTCTCAAATTGCACAAAAACGTGAAAAGCTCCTCTATGGAGAGAGTTGAGCAATTCCAAAGCATCAATGTGGACCGTTGTACTCTATTTAGTGCTCTTAAAAGTCTAACTTGCTAGTTGAGCCTTCGTGCCACGTTTCATAAGGTAAAGACGCGAATAGACCAAGTTATGTCTCAAATTGCACAAAAACGTGAAAAGCTCCTCTATGGAGAGAGTTGAGCAATTCCAAAGCATCAATGTGGACCGTTGTACTCTATTTAGTGCTCTTAAAAGTCTAACTTGCTAGTTGAGCCTTCGTGCCACGTTTCATAAGGTAAAGACGCGAATAGACCAAGTTATGTCTCAAATTGCACAAAAACGTGAAAAGCTCCTCTATGGAGAGAGTTGAGCATTTCCAAAGCATCAATGTGGACCGTTGTACTCTATTTAGTGCTCTTAAAAGTCTAACTTGCTAGTTGAGCCTTCGTGCCACGTTTCATAAGGTAAAGACGCGAATAGACCAAGTTATGTCTCAAATTGCACAAAAACGTGAAAGCTCCTCTATGGAGAGAGTTGAGCAATTCCAAAGCATCAATGTGGACCGTTGTACTCTATTTAGTGCTCTTAAAAGTCTAACTTGCTAGTTGAGCCTTCGTGCCACGTTTCATAAGGTAAAGACGCGAATAGACCAAGTTATGTCTCAAATTGCACAAAAACGTGAAAAGCTCCTCTATGGAGAGAGTTGAGCAATTCCAAAGCATCAATGTGGACCGTTGTACTCTATTTAGTGCTCTTAAAAGTCTAACTTGCTAGTTGAGCCTTCGTGCCACGTTTCATAAGGTAAAGACGCGAATAGACCAAGTTATGTCTCAAATTGCACAAAAACGTGAAAAGCTCCTCTATGGAGAGAGTTGAGCAATTCCAAAGCATCAATGTGGACCGTTGTACTCTATTTAGTGCTCTTAAAAGTCTAACTTGCTAGTTGAGCCTTCGTGCCACGTTTCATAAGGTAAAGACGCGAATAGACCAAGTTATGTCTCAAATTGCACAAAAACGTGAAAAGCTCCTCTATGGAGAGAGTTGAGCAATTCCAAAGCATCAATGTGGACCGTTGTACTCTATTTAGTGCTCTTAAAAGTCTAACTTGCTAGTTGAGCCTTCGTGCCACGTTTCATAAGGTAAAGACGCGAATAGACCAAGTTATGTCTCAAATTGCACAAAAACGTGAAAAGCTCCTCTATGGAGAGAGTTGAGCAATTCCAAAGCATCAATGTGGACCGTTGTACTCTATTTAGTGCTCTTAAAAGTCTAACTTGCTAGTTGAGCCTTCGTGCCACGTTTCATAAGGTAAAGACGCGAATAGACCAAGTTATGTCTCAAATTGCACAAAAACGTGAAAAGCTCCTCTATGGAGAGAGTTGAGCAATTCCAAAGCATCAATGTGGACCGTTGTACTCTATTTAGTGCTCTTAAAAGTCTAACTTGCTAGTTGAGCCTTCGTGCCACGTTTCATAAGGTAAAGACGCGAATAGACCAAGTTATGTCTCAAATTGCACAAAAACGTGAAAAGCTCCTCTATGGAGAGAGTTGAGCAATTCCAAAGCATCAATGTGGACCGTTGTACTCTATTTAGTGCTCTTAAAAGTCTAACTTGCTAGTTGAGCCTTCGTGCCACGTTTCATAAGGTAAAGACGCGAATAGACCAAGTTATGTCTCAAATTGCACAAAAACGTGAAAAGCTCCTCTATGGAGAGAGTTGAGCAATTCCAAAGCATCAATGTGGACCGTTGTACTCTATTTAGTGCTCTTAAAAGTCTAACTTGCTAGTTGAGCCTTCGTGCCACGTTTCATAAGGTAAAGACGCGAATAGACCAAGTTATGTCTCAAATTGCACAAAAACGTGAAAATGCTCCTCTATGGAGAGAGTTGAGCAATTTCCAAAGCATCAATGTGGACCGTTGTACTCTATTTAGTGCTCTTAAAAGTCTAACTTGCTAGTTGAGCCTTCGTGCCACGTTTCATAAGGTAAAGACGCGAATAGACCAAGTTATGTCTCAAATTGCACAAAAACGTGAAAAGCTCCTCTATGGAGAGAGTTGAGCAATTCCAAAGCATCAATGTGGACCGTTGTACTCTATTTAGTGCTCTTAAAAGTCTAACTTGCTAGTTGAGCCTTCGTGCCACGTTTCATAAGGTAAAGACGCGAATAGACCAAGTTATCTCTCAAATTGCACAAAAACGTGAAATGCACCTCTATGGAGAGAGTTGAGCATTTCCAAAGCATCAATGTGGACCGTTGTACTCTATTTAGTGCTCTTAAAAGTCTAACTTGCTAGTTGAGCCTTCGTGCCACGTTTCATAAGGTAAAGACGCGAATAGACCAAGTTATGTCTCAAATTGCACAAAAACGTGAAAAGCTCCTCTATGGAGAGAGTTGAGCAATTCCAAAGCATCAATGTGGACCGTTGTACTCTATTTAGTGCTCTTAAAAGTCTAACTTGCTAGTTGAGCCTTCGTGCCACGTTTCATAAGGTAAAGACGCGAATAGACCAAGTTATGTCTCAAATTGCACAAAAACGTGAAAAGCTCCTCTATGGAGAGAGTTGAGCAATTCCAAAGCATCAATGTGGACCGTTGTACTCTATTTAGTGCTCTTAAAAGTCTAACTTGCTAGTTGAGCCTTCGTGCCACGTTTCATAAGGTAAAGACGCGAATAGACCAAGTTATGTCTCAAATTGCACAAAAACGTGAAAAGCTCCTCTATGGAGAGAGTTGAGCAATTCCAAAGCATCAATGTGGACCGTTGTACTCTATTTAGTGCTCTTAAAAGTCTAACTTGCTAGTTGAGCCTTCGTGCCACGTTTCATAAGGTAAAGACGCGAATAGACCAAGTTATGTCTCAAATTGCACAAAAACGTGAAAAGCTCCTCTATGGAGAGAGTTGAGCAATTCCAAAGCATCAATGTGGACCGTTGTACTCTATTTAGTGCTCTTAAAAGTCTAACTTGCTAGTTGAGCCTTCGTGCCACGTTTCATAAGGTAAAGACGCGAATAGACCAAGTTATGTCTCAAATTGCACAAAAACGTGAAAAGCTCCTCTATGGAGAGAGTTGAGCAATTCCAAAGCATCAATGTGGACCGTTGTACTCTATTTAGTGCTCTTAAAAGTCTAACTTGCTAGTTGAGCCTTCGTGCCACGTTTCATAAGGTAAAGACGCGAATAGACCAAGTTATGTCTCAAATTGCACAAAAACGTGAAAAGCTACCTCTATGGAGAGAGTTGAGCATTTCCAAAGCATCAATGTGGACCGTTGTACTCTATTTAGTGCTCTTAAAAGTCTAACTTGCTAGTTGAGCCTTCGTGCCACGTTTCATAAGGTAAAGACGCGAATAGACCAAGTTATGTCTCAAATTGCACAAAAACGTGAAAAGCTCCTCTATGGAGAGAGTTGAGCAATTCCAAAGCATCAATGTGGACCGTTGTACTCTATTTAGTGCTCTTAAAAGTCTAACTTGCTAGTTGAGCCTTCGTGCCACGTTTCATAAGGTAAAGACGCGAATAGACCAAGTTATGTCTCAAATTGCACAAAAACGTGAAAAGCTCCTCTATGGAGAGAGTTGAGCAATTCCAAAGCATCAATGTGGACCGTTGTACTCTATTTAGTGCTCTTAAAAGTCTAACTTGCTAGTTGAGCCTTCGTGCCACGTTTCATAAGGTAAAGACGCGAATAGACCAAGTTATGTCTCAAATTGCACAAAAACGTGAAAAGCTCCTCTATGGAGAGAGTTGAGCAATTCCAAAGCATCAATGTGGACCGTTGTACTCTATTTAGTGCTCTTAAAAGTCTAACTTGCTAGTTGAGCCTTCGTGCCACGTTTCATAAGGTAAAGACGCGAATAGACCAAGTTATGTCTCAAATTGCACAAAAACGTGAAAAGCTCCTCTATGGAGAGAGTTGAGCAATTCCAAAGCATCAATGTGGACCGTTGTACTCTATTTAGTGCTCTTAAAAGTCTAACTTGCTAGTTGAGCCTTCGTGCCACGTTTCATAAGGTAAAGACGCGAATAGACCAAGTTATGTCTCAAATTGCACAAAAACGTGAAAAGCTCCTCTATGGAGAGAGTTGAGCAATTCCAAAGCATCAATGTGGACCGTTGTACTCTATTTAGTGCTCTTAAAAGTCTAACTTGCTAGTTGAGCCTTCGTGCCACGTTTCATAAGGTAAAGACGCGAATAGACCAAGTTATGTCTCAAATTGCACAAAAACGTGAAAAGCTCCTCTATGGAGAGAGTTGAGCAATTCCAAAGCATCAATGTGGACCGTTGTACTCTATTTAGTGCTCTTAAAAGTCTAACTTGCTAGTTGAGCCTTCGTGCCACGTTTCATAAGGTAAAGACGCGAATAGACCAAGTTATGTCTCAAATTGCACAAAAACGTGAAAAGCTCCTCTATGGAGAGAGTTGAGCAATTCCAAAGCATCAATGTGGACCGTTGTACTCTATTTAGTGCTCTTAAAAGTCTAACTTGCTAGTTGAGCCTTCGTGCCACGTTTCATAAGGTAAAGACGCGAATAGACCAAGTTATGTCTCAAATTGCACAAAAACGTGAAAAGCTCCTCTATGGAGAGAGTTGAGCAATTCCAAAGCATCAATGTGGACCGTTGTACTCTATTTAGTGCTCTTAAAAGTCTAACTTGCTAGTTGAGCCTTCGTGCCACGTTTCATAAGGTAAAGACGCGAATAGACCAAGTTATGTCTCAAATTGCACAAAAACGTGAAAAGCTCCTCTATGGAGAGAGTTGAGCAATTCCAAAGCATCAATGTGGACCGTTGTACTCTATTTAGTGCTCTTAAAAGTCTAACTTGCTAGTTGAGCCTTCGTGCCACGTTTCATAAGGTAAAGACGCGAATAGACCAAGTTATGTCTCAAATTGCACAAAAACGTGAAAAGCTCCTCTATGGAGAGAGTTGAGCAATTCCAAAGCATCAATGTGGACCGTTGTACTCTATTTAGTGCTCTTAAAAGTCTAACTTGCTAGTTGAGCCTTCGTGCCACGTTTCATAAGGTAAAGACGCGAATAGACCAAGTTATGTCTCAAATTGCACAAAAACGTGAAAAGCTCCTCTATGGAGAGAGTTGAGCAATTCCAAAGCATCAATGTGGACCGTTGTACTCTATTTAGTGCTCTTAAAAGTCTAACTTGCTAGTTGAGCCTTCGTGCCACGTTTCATAAGGTAAAGACGCGAATAGACCAAGTTATGTCTCAAATTGCACAAAAACGTGAAAAGCTCCTCTATGGAGAGAGTTGAGCAATTCCAAAGCATCAATGTGGACCGTTGTACTCTATTTAGTGCTCTTAAAAGTCTAACTTGCTAGTTGAGCCTTCGTGCCACGTTTCATAAGGTAAAGACGCGAATAGACCAAGTTATGTCTCAAATTGCACAAAAACGTGAAAAGCTCCTCTATGGAGAGAGTTGAGCAATTCCAAAGCATCAATGTGGACCGTTGTACTCTATTTAGTGCTCTTAAAAGTCTAACTTGCTAGTTGAGCCTTCGTGCCACGTTTCATAAGGTAAAGACGCGAATAGACCAAGTTATGTCTCAAATTGCACAAAAACGTGAAAAGCTCCTCTATGGAGAGAGTTGAGCAATTCCAAAGCATCAATGTGGACCGTTGTACTCTATTTAGTGCTCTTAAAAGTCTAACTTGCTAGTTGAGCCTTCGTGCCACGTTTCATAAGGTAAAGACGCGAATAGACCAAGTTATGTCTCAAATTGCACAAAAACGTGAAAAGCTCCTCTATGGAGAGAGTTGAGCAATTCCAAAGCATCAATGTGGACCGTTGTACTCTATTTAGTGCTCTTAAAAGTCTAACTTGCTAGTTGAGCCTTCGTGCCACGTTTCATAAGGTAAAGACGCGAATAGACCAAGTTATGTCTCAAATTGCACAAAAACGTGAAAAGCTCCTCTATGGAGAGAGTTGAGCAATTCCAAAGCATCAATGTGGACCGTTGTACTCTATTTAGTGCTCTTAAAAGTCTAACTTGCTAGTTGAGCCTTCGTGCCACGTTTCATAAGGTAAAGACGCGAATAGACCAAGTTATGTCTCAAATTGCACAAAAACGTGAAAAGCTCCTCTATGGAGAGAGTTGAGCAATTCCAAAGCATCAATGTGGACCGTTGTACTCTATTTAGTGCTCTTAAAAGTCTAACTTGCTAGTTGAGCCTTCGTGCCACGTTTCATAAGGTAAAGACGCGAATAGACCAAGTTATGTCTCAAATTGCACAAAAACGTGAAAAGCTCCTCTATGGAGAGAGTTGAGCAATTCCAAAGCATCAATGTGGACCGTTGTACTCTATTTAGTGCTCTTAAAAGTCTAACTTGCTAGTTGAGCCTTCGTGCCACGTTTCATAAGGTAAAGACGCGAATAGACCAAGTTATCTCTCAAATTGCACAAAAACGTGAAAAGCACCTCTATGGAGAGAGTTGAGCATTTCCAAAGCATCAATGTGGACCGTTGTACTCTATTTAGTGCTCTTAAAAGTCTAACTTGCTAGTTGAGCCTTCGTGCCACGTTTCATAAGGTAAAGACGCGAATAGACCAAGTTATGTCTCAAATTGCACAAAAACGTGAAAAGCTCCTCTATGGAGAGAGTTGAGCAATTCCAAAGCATCAATGTGGACCGTTGTACTCTATTTAGTGCTCTTAAAAGTCTAACTTGCTAGTTGAGCCTTCGTGCCACGTTTCATAAGGTAAAGACGCGAATAGACCAAGTTATGTCTCAAATTGCACAAAAACGTGAAAAGCTCCTCTATGGAGAGAGTTGAGCAATTCCAAAGCATCAATGTGGACCGTTGTACTCTATTTAGTGCTCTTAAAAGTCTAACTTGCTAGTTGAGCCTTCGTGCCACGTTTCATAAGGTAAAGACGCGAATAGACCAAGTTATCGTCTCAAATTGCACAAAAACGTGAAAAGCTCCTCTATGGAGAGAGTTGAGCAATTCCAAAGCATCAATGTGGACCGTTGTACTCTATTTAGTGCTCTTAAAAGTCTAACTTGCTAGTTGAGCCTTCGTGCCACGTTTCATAAGGTAAAGACGCGAATAGACCAAGTTATGTCTCAAATTGCACAAAAACGTGAAAAGCTCCTCTATGGAGAGAGTTGAGCAATTCCAAAGCATCAATGTGGACCGTTGTACTCTATTTAGTGCTCTTAAAAGTCTAACTTGCTAGTTGAGCCTTCGTGCCACGTTTCATAAGGTAAAGACGCGAATAGACCAAGTTATGTCTCAAATTGCACAAAAACGTGAAAAGCTCCTCTATGGAGAGAGTTGAGCAATTCCAAAGCATCAATGTGGACCGTTGTACTCTATTTAGTGCTCTTAAAAGTCTAACTTGCTAGTTGAGCCTTCGTGCCACGTTTCATAAGGTAAAGACGCGAATAGACCAAGTTATGTCTCAAATTGCACAAAAACGTGAAAAGCTCCTCTATGGAGAGAGTTGAGCAATTCCAAAGCATCAATGTGGACCGTTGTACTCTATTTAGTGCTCTTAAAAGTCTAACTTGCTAGTTGAGCCTTCGTGCCACGTTTCATAAGGTAAAGACGCGAATAGACCAAGTTATGTCTCAAATTGCACAAAAACGTGAAAAGCTCCTCTATGGAGAGAGTTGAGCAATTCCAAAGCATCAATGTGGACCGTTGTACTCTATTTAGTGCTCTTAAAAGTCTAACTTGCTAGTTGAGCCTTCGTGCCACGTTTCATAAGGTAAAGACGCGAATAGACCAAGTTATGTCTCAAATTGCACAAAAACGTGAAAAGCTCCTCTATGGAGAGAGTTGAGCAATTCCAAAGCATCAATGTGGACCGTTGTACTCTATTTAGTGCTCTTAAAAGTCTAACTTGCTAGTTGAGCCTTCGTGCCACGTTTCATAAGGTAAAGACGCGAATAGACCAAGTTATGTCTCAAATTGCACAAAAACGTGAAAAGCTCCTCTATGGAGAGAGTTGAGCAATTCCAAAGCATCAATGTGGACCGTTGTACTCTATTTAGTGCTCTTAAAAGTCTAACTTGCTAGTTGAGCCATCGTGCCACGTTTCATAAGGTAAAGACGCGAATAGACCAAGTTATGTCTCAAATTGCACAAAAACGTGAAATGCTCCTCTATGGAGAGAGTTGAGCAATTCCAAAGCATCAATGTGGACCGTTGTACTCTATTTAGTGCTCTTAAAAGTCTAACTTGCTAGTTGAGCCTTCGTGCCACGTTTCATAAGGTAAAGACGCGAATAGACCAAGTTATGTCTCAAATTGCACAAAAACGTGAAAAGCTCCTCTATGGAGAGAGTTGAGCAATTCCAAAGCATCAATGTGGACCGTTGTACTCTATTTAGTGCTCTTAAAAGTCTAACTTGCTAGTTGAGCCTTCGTGCCACGTTTCATAAGGTAAAGACGCGAATAGACCAAGTTATGTCTCAAATTGCACAAAAACGTGAAAAGCTCCTCTATGGAGAGAGTTGAGCAATTCCAAAGCATCAATGTGGACCGTTGTACTCTATTTAGTGCTCTTAAAAGTCTAACTTGCTAGTTGAGCCTTCGTGCCACGTTTCATAAGGTAAAGACGCGAATAGACCAAGTTATGTCTCAAATTGCACAAAAACGTGAAAAGCTCCTCTATGGAGAGAGTTGAGCAATTCCAAAGCATCAATGTGGACCGTTGTACTCTATTTAGTGCTCTTAAAAGTCTAACTTGCTAGTTGAGCCTTCGTGCCACGTTTCATAAGGTAAAGACGCGAATAGACCAAGTTATGTCTCAAATTGCACAAAAACGTGAAAAGCTCCTCTATGGAGAGAGTTGAGCAATTCCAAAGCATCAATGTGGACCGTTGTACTCTATTTAGTGCTCTTAAAAGTCTAACTTGCTAGTTGAGCCTTCGTGCCACGTTTCATAAGGTAAAGACGCGAATAGACCAAGTTATGTCTCAAATTGCACAAAAACGTGAAAAGCTCCTCTATGGAGAGAGTTGAGCAATTCCAAAGCATCAATGTGGACCGTTGTACTCTATTTAGTGCTCTTAAAAGTCTAACTTGCTAGTTGAGCCTTCGTGCCACGTTTCATAAGGTAAAGACGCGAATAGACCAAGTTATGTCTCAAATTGCACAAAAACGTGAAAAGCTCCTCTATGGAGAGAGTTGAGCAATTCCAAAGCATCAATGTGGACCGTTGTACTCTATTTAGTGCTCTTAAAAGTCTAACTTGCTAGTTGAGCCTTCGTGCCACGTTTCATAAGGTAAAGACGCGAATAGACCAAGTTATGTCTCAAATTGCACAAAAACGTGAAAAGCTCCTCTATGGAGAGAGTTGAGCAATTCCAAAGCATCAATGTGGACCGTTGTACTCTATTTAGTGCTCTTAAAAGTCTAACTTGCTAGTTGAGCCTTCGTGCCACGTTTCATAAGGTAAAGACGCGAATAGACCAAGTTATGTCTCAAATTGCACAAAAACGTGAAAAGCTCCTCTATGGAGAGAGTTGAGCAATTTCCAAAGCATCAATGTGGACCGTTGTACTCTATTTAGTGCTCTTAAAAGTCTAACTTGCTAGTTGAGCCTTCGTGCCACGTTTCATAAGGTAAAGACGCGAATAGACCAAGTTATGTCTCAAATTGCACAAAAACGTGAAAAGCTCCTCTATGGAGAGAGTTGAGCAATTCCAAAGCATCAATGTGGACCGTTGTACTCTATTTAGTGCTCTTAAAAGTCTAACTTGCTAGTTGAGCCTTCGTGCCACGTTTCATAAGGTAAAGACGCGAATAGACCAAGTTATGTCTCAAATTGCACAAAAACGTGAAAAGCTCCTCTATGGAGAGAGTTGAGCAATTCCAAAGCATCAATGTGGACCGTTGTACTCTATTTAGTGCTCTTAAAAGTCTAACTTGCTAGTTGAGCCTTCGTGCCACGTTTCATAAGGTAAAGACGCGAATAGACCAAGTTATGTCTCAAATTGCACAAAAACGTGAAAAGCTCCTCTATGGAGAGAGTTGAGCAATTCCAAAGCATCAATGTGGACCGTTGTACTCTATTTAGTGCTCTTAAAAGTCTAACTTGCTAGTTGAGCCTTCGTGCCACGTTTCATAAGGTAAAGACGCGAATAGACCAAGTTATGTCTCAAATTGCACAAAAACGTGAAAAGCTCCTCTATGGAGAGAGTTGAGCAATTCCAAAGCATCAATGTGGACCGTTGTACTCTATTTAGTGCTCTTAAAAGTCTAACTTGCTAGTTGAGCCTTCGTGCCACGTTTCATAAGGTAAAGACGCGAATAGACCAAGTTATGTCTCAAATTGCACAAAAACGTGAAAAGCTCCTCTATGGAGAGAGTTGAGCAATTCCAAAGCATCAATGTGGACCGTTGTACTCTATTTAGTGCTCTTAAAAGTCTAACTTGCTAGTTGAGCCTTCGTGCCACGTTTCATAAGGTAAAGACGCGAATAGACCAAGTTATGTCTCAAATTGCACAAAAACGTGAAAAGCTCCTCTATGGAGAGAGTTGAGCAATTCCAAAGCATCAATGTGGACCGTTGTACTCTATTTAGTGCTCTTAAAAGTCTAACTTGCTAGTTGAGCCTTCGTGCCACGTTTCATAAGGTAAAGACGCGAATAGACCAAGTTATGTCTCAAATTGCACAAAAACGTGAAAAGCTCCTCTATGGAGAGAGTTGAGCAATTCCAAAGCATCAATGTGGACCGTTGTACTCTATTTAGTGCTCTTAAAAGTCTAACTTGCTAGTTGAGCCTTCGTGCCACGTTTCATAAGGTAAAGACGCGAATAGACCAAGTTATGTCTCAAATTGCACAAAAACGTGAAAAGCTCCTCTATGGAGAGAGTTGAGCAATTCCAAAGCATCAATGTGGACCGTTGTACTCTATTTAGTGCTCTTAAAAGTCTAACTTGCTAGTTGAGCCTTCGTGCCACGTTTCATAAGGTAAAGACGCGAATAGACCAAGTTATGTCTCAAATTGCACAAAAACGTGAAAAGCTCCTCTATGGAGAGAGTTGAGCAATTCCAAAGCATCAATGTGGACCGTTGTACTCTATTTAGTGCTCTTAAAAGTCTAACTTGCTAGTTGAGCCTTCGTGCCACGTTTCATAAGGTAAAGACGCGAATAGACCAAGTTATGTCTCAAATTGCACAAAAACGTGAAAAGCTCCTCTATGGAGAGAGTTGAGCAATTCCAAAGCATCAATGTGGACCGTTGTACTCTATTTAGTGCTCTTAAAAGTCTAACTTGCTAGTTGAGCCTTCGTGCCACGTTTCATAAGGTAAAGACGCGAATAGACCAAGTTATGTCTCAAATTGCACAAAAACGTGAAAAGCTCCTCTATGGAGAGAGTTGAGCAATTCCAAAGCATCAATGTGGACCGTTGTACTCTATTTAGTGCTCTTAAAAGTCTAACTTGCTAGTTGAGCCTTCGTGCCACGTTTCATAAGGTAAAGACGCGAATAGACCAAGTTATGTCTCAAATTGCACAAAAACGTGAAAAGCTCCTCTATGGAGAGAGTTGAGCAATTCCAAAGCATCAATGTGGACCGTTGTACTCTATTTAGTGCTCTTAAAAGTCTAACTTGCTAGTTGAGCCTTCGTGCCACGTTTCATAAGGTAAAGACGCGAATAGACCAAGTTATGTCTCAAATTGCACAAAAACGTGAAAAGCTCCTCTATGGAGAGAGTTGAGCAATTCCAAAGCATCAATGTGGACCGTTGTACTCTATTTAGTGCTCTTAAAAGTCTAACTTGCTAGTTGAGCCTTCGTGCCACGTTTCATAAGGTAAAGACGCGAATAGACCAAGTTATGTCTCAAATTGCACAAAAACGTGAAAAGCTCCTCTATGGAGAGAGTTGAGCAATTCCAAAGCATCAATGTGGACCGTTGTACTCTATTTAGTGCTCTTAAAAGTCTAACTTGCTAGTTGAGCCTTCGTGCCACGTTTCATAAGGTAAAGACGCGAATAGACCAAGTTATGTCTCAAATTGCACAAAAACGTGAAAAGCTCCTCTATGGAGAGAGTTGAGCAATTCCAAAGCATCAATGTGGACCGTTGTACTCTATTTAGTGCTCTTAAAAGTCTAACTTGCTAGTTGAGCCTTCGTGCCACGTTTCATAAGGTAAAGACGCGAATAGACCAAGTTATGTCTCAAATTGCACAAAAACGTGAAATGCACCTCTATGGAGAGAGTTGAGCATTTCCAAAGCATCAATGTGGACCGTTGTACTCTATTTAGTGCTCTTAAAAGTCTAACTTGCTAGTTGAGCCTTCGTGCCACGTTTCATAAGGTAAAGACGCGAATAGACCAAGTTATGTCTCAAATTGCACAAAAACGTGAAAAGCTCCTCTATGGAGAGAGTTGAGCAATTTCCAAAGCATCAATGTGGACCGTTGTACTCTATTTAGTGCTCTTAAAATTCTAACTTGCTAGTTGAGCCTTCGTGCCACGTTTCTTAAGGTAAAGACGCGAATAGACCAAGTTATGTCTCAAATTGCAATAAAACGTGAAAAGCTCCTCTATGGAGAGAGTTGAGCAATTCCAAAGCATCAATGTGGGCCGTTGTACTCTATCTAGTGCTCTTAAAAGTCTAACTTGCTAGTTGAGCCTTCGTGCCACGTTTCATAAGGTAAAGACGCGAATAGACCAAGTTATGTCGCAAATTGCACAAAAACGTGAAAGCTCCTCTATGGAGAGAGTTGAGCAATTCCAAAGCATCAATGTGGACCGTTGTACTCTATCTAGTGCTCTTAAAAGTCTAACTTGCTAGTTGAGCATTCGTGCCACGTTTCATAAGGTAAAGACGCGAATAGACCAAGTTATGTCTCGAATTGCACAAAAACGTGGAAAGCTCCTCTATGGAGAGAGTTGAGCAATTCCAAAGCATCAATGTGGACCGTTGTACTCTATTTAGTGCTCTTAAAAGTCTAACTTGCTAGTTGAGCCTTCGTGCCACGTTTCATAAGGTAAAGACGCGAATAGACCAAGTTATGTCTCAAATTGCACAAAAACGTGAAAAGCTCCTCTATGGAGAGAGTTGAGCAATTTCCAAAGCATCAATGTGGACCGTTGTACTCTATTTAGTGCTCTTAAAAGTCTAACTTGCTAGTTGAGCCTTCGTGCCACGTTTCATAAGGTAAAGACGCGAATAGACCAAGTTATGTCTCAAATTGCACAAAAACGTGAAAAGCTCCTCTATGGAGAGAGTTGAGCAATTCCAAAGCATCAATGTGGACCGTTGTACTCTATTTAGTGCTCTTAAAAGTCTAACTTGCTAGTTGAGCCTTCGTGCCACGTTTCATAAGGTAAAGACGCGAATAGACCAAGTTATGTCTCAAATTGCACAAAAACGTGAAAAGCTCCTCTATGGAGAGAGTTGAGCAATTCCAAAGCATCAATGTGGACCGTTGTACTCTATTTAGTGCTCTTAAAAGTCTAACTTGCTAGTTGAGCCTTCGTGCCACGTTTCATAAGGTAAAGACGCGAATAGACCAAGTTATGTCTCAAATTGCACAAAAACGTGAAAAGCTCCTCTATGGAGAGAGTTGAGCACTTCCAAAGCATCAATGTGGACCGTTGTACTCTATTTAGTGCTCTTAAAAGTCTAACTTGCTAGTTGAGCCTTCGTGCCACGTTTCATAAGGTAAAGACGCGAATAGACCAAGTTATGTCTCAAATTGCACAAAAACGTGAAAAGCTCCTCTATGGAGAGAGTTGAGCATTTCCAAAGCATCAATGTGGGACCGTTGTACTCTATTTAGTGCTCTTAAAAGTCTAACTTGCTAGTTGAGCCTTCGTGCCACGTTTCATAAGGTAAAGACGCGAATAGACCAAGTTATGTCTCAAATTGCACAAAAACGTGAAATGCTCCTCTATGGAGAGAGTTGAGCAATTCCAAAGCATCAATGTGGACCGTTGTACTCTATTTAGTGCTCTTAAAGTCTAACTTGCTAGTTGAGCCTTCGTGCACGTTTCATAA